>NC_056725.1:1084850494-1084980494 GCF_019279795.1 Protopterus annectens
ATCTTCTTCAACAGATGTTCTTCTGCTTTTCTGCCCATGTACTTGCACCACTGCAATCTATTCTTTGTTACCTTTTCTGTAACAGAAGTTACTTCGGCTTCTGCTCCGATGTCCTCATTTCTTCATTCATCCCACAGTGTGCATCCTACTACCCATTTCAGGCACTTCATCTCCATCAGCTCTAGCTTCCTCATCTGCTCTGCCTTTACTGCTCTGGTTTCTGTACCGTACAGTAGCACTGCTTGCAACACTGTTTCATACACCTTACTTTTCTGCTTCTTCAGCATTCTTCTGTCATACACTCCCTGCCACTCTGTGCCAGTGGGCTTCAGCCCCTCTGATTCTAGCTTTGTCCTCCTCATTCAAACTTCCCTTATCCTCAGCCATCTTTCCCACATATTTTCCCTTCTATCTCGGTCCTCACCTTGGTCTGACTTTCTCCATATTGCTGCCATCACAGCAGTCTTATTTGTACTCAGTTTTTATTTTCCATTCCCCTATTCTTTGCTGAAGTTCTTGTGCAGAGTCTGCCTGTAATGCCACATCATCCTCATCCGCATATAGTAACTTTGTTATCTGTCCCATCTGATCTGTTTGCTAATGTAGTCCATCACCAATATGAACAGCAGTGAGCTCAGAATTGAGCCCTGATGCATACCCACTCCCACTGGGAATTTCTGTGTGACGCTGAACACTGTTTATACTTAAGTCATTGAGTCTTTGTGCATAGCTTGCACTAATTTTGCCAATGTTTCTGGGACTTCAAACCACTGCAGGACTGTCTGAATTAGCTTTCTTAGGACATTGTCATATGCTTTCTCCAAGTCTCAGAATGCTAAGTTGGACTCTTTCCTCAACCCTAGTTTTTTTTCAATTATCCATCTCCCTGCAACATTGAAGTAATTGTGCTGCAGCCTGACCTGACTCCAAACTGCTCATCTACCATCTCACTTCCAACTCCTTTGTGTATTCATTTATCAATCACCCTCTCTAGAACGTTCACATGATACAACAGCAGTTTGATACCTCTGTACTACCAACAGTTATGAATGTGCACTTTATTCTTGAACACTGGCACTAGTATGCTTATTCTCCAGTCATCTGGGATATATCATTCATCTCCACACCGCTATGAGTATCCACAGCAACCATTTCTCCTTTACCTTAGAGTTACACTACAACACATAAAACACAAAATCAGTGTGCCACACAATCACAGCCCTTAAGGCGAAATAACATACCTAACACAGTAGTAATAGGCGACTCTATAGTCAGGCACACTGATGTCCCACTCACTAGGCTGGACAAGGAGAAGGTTACTGTTAGCTGCCTGTCGGGAGCCAGAATCCACCACATAACACAAGCACTCAGGTCACTCCAGAACAAGTACAAATATGACTCTGTCATTGTTCATGTTGGTGTGAATGACCCGAGACGTACCTCCCTGGACTACATGAAAAGAGACATGGAAGAGCTCTCTGATCATGTAGCCCAGGCTGGTATGACCCTGACCCTGAGCAGCTCCCTGCCCTCACCAAGAATAATACCTCAGTATAAAGAAAAAATGATCAATTTCAACAATTGGCTAAGCTTCTGGTGTCATTCAAAAGAGATCCAGTGTCTGTCAGACTGGGACGACATGCTTGACAAGCATCGTTGCTTCGCAAAAGATGGCTTGCACCTGTCACCTCTAGGCTTTCGAATACTGGCCAAGGCTCTTGCTGCCCCCATAGTACCTTTTTTAGGCAAGGCTCAAAAGTCAAACCCACCTCTGTAAACAGCACAAATAAAAAAAAAAAATGAAGGTTATGCTACTCAACGCCAGGAGTTTAAATCTCAAATTGCACGTGCTTGAAGCACTACTCAGTTTGGAGAATGTCGACATCTGTGCAGTAACTGAAACCTGGTTCAAGGCTCCACAGAGCACCCCAGCACTACCAGGCTACAACTCATACCACACATTTCAGCCACAGAACATAGACAAAAACACAAAAGGAGGGGGTGTAGCCATATTCATCAAGGATACCCGCACCTCCAGCTTAGTGGTGCAGCATGATACCTCTGAGACCATCCGTGTGCAACTAACATCAGACAAATCTGCAATGCAAATTGTGGCCTGCTACAGATCACCCTCCATGACTCAGGACCACCACTCCGCCTTTCTGGAGACAGTGGAAAACATGAAGGTCCTACCGAATACCCTGATATTGGGCAATTTCAATTAACCTACTGTTAACTGGGAAAACTACTCAAGTACAAACTCTCGGGTCCAGTGCTTCCTGGAATTTAGCAACTGAAATGCCCTGGATCAGCTGGTAAATTCCCCTACCAGAGGTGAACACATAACCAACATGGGCAACAGGTGTTCCGCACCGGAGGTCAACCTGTCACTGGTTAGATCAGACCATAAACTAATCACTCTGGATGTCCACACCACACCACACCACCACCCCCAACTAAGGAAACCACAGTGAAAAACTTTTTTATAGCAAACTTCACCTTACTTAGGACAGAGGTGGTAAGTATCACAGCCCCCAGGCTAAAGGATAACAGTGTCCAAGATGCAGGAACCTTTACAAATGCACTCTCTGAGCACCTACAAGGATGCATGGATCATGCCATCCCTAGCAAAACCAAGACTCACTCCCCTAAGAGAAGGAAACCAGTCTAGTGGACCCCTGCCTTAAACAGGCTATACAATAGAAGGAGGAAATTAGTTCATAAAAAAAGCAATTCCCAAACAGGAAAGACAACCCTGATCAGTATCAGTAAGAAACTAAGGTTCCTCATAAAATCATCCAAGGCTAACTTCGAAAGAAAAATTGTCAAGGATTCGAAAGATAACCACAAAGCCTTCTTTAGCTATGTCAAGAATCTAAGTAGCAACTCACAGATATGCTCTGAGCTAGTGCAAAATAACACAAAATATACTGAACCTACTGATATTGCCAACATCCTGGCAGATAGATTCAGTGCAAACTTCACCCCCTCTCACCCCCAAAAGGGCCTACAACAATACTGGAAAAGTGTAGCGTCCTAGAAATCACAGACACACAGGTGAAAACAGCCCTTTCAAAAGCCAAAAGCAGAGCATCAATGGGGCCAGGTGGTGTCCCAGGCTACGTATTACACGAACTACAGAACAAACTAACCCCCCACCTAAACACACTGTTCAACATCAGCCTCTCCACAGGCTACGTGCCCATAGAATGGTGCACAGCAATGGTTATTCCACTCCACAAAGGAGAGGCCACAACTGACCCTGGTAACTATCGCCCCATAAGCCTGACTAGCTTGGTCTGCAAGGCTATGGAGCACATCATCTTGGAACTCATTAACAAAGACATCGAGAACCTACAAACACTTGACTCGACCCAGTTCGGCTTTGTTATGGGCAGATCATGCCTACTAAACCTGGTTGACTTCTTCAAAACAGTCACCAAGGCCATAGATGAGAGGAAGGGGGTTCACACAGCCTACCTTGACCTTGCCAAGGCTTTTGGCACCATTCCCCACTTGGCAATTATAGAAAAACTCACCAGCCTGAACATGAACCCCTACATCATGAAATGGGTTGCCAAATGGCTTACAGACAGAACTCACATGGTAAGAATAGCGGGCTCCAGTTCCTACTCTAAACCAGTCACAAGGGTGACCCACAAGCCTCGGTTCTGGGACTCCAACTGTTTGGCATATACTTCTCAAAAGTACAGGCAAACACAGGAGGACTACGGCTAACCAAGTTCGCCGATGTCTGCAAACTGGTAGCCATAACTGACTCTCTGGCTGACATGGACATTCTCCAAAAGGGCCTTACTGAGATGGACACCTGGTGTCAAAGTCATGGTCTCAAGCTAAATGCCAAAAAATGCATAGTCATCCCGTTTGTGAAAAACAAAACACCCGTGAATTACCACATAGGTGGCAGCCCCCTTAATACAGAAGAGGTAATAAGAGATCTGGGGACCCAGGTAGATAGTAATCTCTCCTTTGACAATCATATTGCCAAAGTAGTTAGGAAATACTTCTATGTAGCCCATCTAATTACTAAAGGGTTCGCTTCTAGAAATAAAGAGGTTATAGTGCCCCTCTACTCGTCACTCATCAGACCCGTGATGAAGTACAATGCCCCATTTGGGATGTACCTCACAAGACACTTCCAACAGCTGGAAAGACCACAAAAGTACCTCACCAAGAGGATTACTGGCCTCAAACATATGTCCTATGCAGCCCGACTGGAAAAACTCTGGCTGTAGTCAGTGGCATATCGCTTACTCAGAGGTGATCTCGGCCTGACTTACAAATCCATGTCCATCTCGGAATTGATGGACATGCTCCACCTAAAGAAATCCAAGTCACTGCAAGCCACTCACTCTAGTGAGCTAACCTTGCCACAACAATAAATAGAACATGCTGGAGGGATAGATTCCTGTCACAGAGACTCCCCATGCTTTGGAACAAAATTCCTAACTACATTAGGTAAAGCCCCTCACTAACACTCTTCAAGAGAAACCTTGACGAGTGGATGGGTAACAGAAAATACACCCCTGGGATCACTTCATTGGCTCTGCTTGACAGAGGATCAGTTAATTAATCAATGGGGCAGCGAAAGCTGACACACTCTGGCTAGGCTTATAAATGCCTTTGGGCAGATAGCCTAGTACCTCCCTATGAACCTATGAACCTATCTCACCCAGCATCTTGATCATATCTGCTTTGACCTCATCTGAGCCTGCAGCCTTCACTGACATCATTTTTCTTAGTGTTGTCCTTACTTTTTCTATGGCAGGCTCCTCTTCTTCTCTCACCGTGGGTTGCGCCTACAACTTCCATTGGGTTTTCTTCATTCAGAAGCGGCTGGAAGTACTCTTTCTATCTACCTTTGATGCCCTGTGGACTAGTGAGCAGGATTTCCTCTCATCCCTTATGAAGGATATCTAATTATCTTCTCTATCTTTCTGTCTTTAGCTTGTAACCTGATACAGTTTTTTTGTGCAATCTACTGAGTCACTTAACAGAAGATGGTAGAGTGTCTCTGATGCCTTTTTTTTGCTACTGCAACTCCTTTCTTAACCTGTTTGTTAACCAACCAGTATTCTTTTGCAGCCCCGTCTGTCTTTTCTATCTCCCACATTTTCCTGCACTCCTTCTTTCTTTTGATGACTTCCTGGACTTCTGTATTCCAGCACCAATTTTTCTTATGCTTTGTGGTGCTTACATTAAATACTGAGCTATCTAGTAGTGTACTTAGGTAGGGGTTCAAATCTCACTGTGGTTAACTTGTATGTGTGCACTCAACTGAGCATAACTGTGTTTCCTACAGTCAGCATTACAGTCCCAAGGAATACAAATATTTGTTGTGTAACTTATAACCAAAGGAATGGCATCTTGGTTCAAGGAAGTCATTGTTCCACTGTCTTTGGTATTCATCAGACCTATCGTTCAGTACAGTGCCCCCTTTGGTACGTACCTAACAGGCATATCCAACAGTTGGAACTTCCATAGAGGTTCTTCACTAAAAGAATACAGGGAATAAGTAACATGTCCTATGCAGGCTGTCTCAAGGCCCTCTCCCTGTATTCTGTCTCCTACAGGCTGTTGAGGGGAGATCTATGCCTGGCATACAAGGCATTATCAGACCCCACTTTGATGGCACTCCTGCATATCCACTAAACAAACACCACCAAAATTACCCATTCTAAAGACTTTTTCCTTGCCTGTGATATAAATAGGGCCTGCTGAAGAGGCAGGTATGTATCCCAGACACTACCCCATCTTTGAAACAGGCTCCACATCCACGTGAAACAGAGTTCTTCCATAACCCAATTCAAGTGTAACTTGGATAACTGGATGAGGAACAGGAAGTTCATCCCTGGTTTAGCACCTATGTGTCTAATGGACACAGGCAGTGTGTAAATGATTCATCTCCCAGGCTGCTACTTGTAAATGTTTCCTCTATCAAGCCTCTGTTTACACTTATCAAGGGTACCAGAACTTGTCACAAATTTGGGATGCATTGTTAGGCTTTAAAAGGCCCTTGTGGTCATTAGCCTAGTAAACACCTATGAACCTATACCTGGTATGACTCCATACCTGTTCTATTGCCCTTACATGTGTTGTTTTGAGGTGCTGATATTCTTCTTCAACTTCACCAATTTCCTCTTCTCCTTGAAGTGCTAGAGTCCTGATTAATTCCTTGAACTGTTGTGCTTTCTCTCCAGTCAACTTTCAGGTCTTCAGCCTGGTGTCTGTTGACCTTAGAGCCTTCTCTGACCATTACCTGCAACTTATTTTGGCAATCAGTGGTTTATGCTCTGAGCTGACTGTTTCACTAGGGCTGACTTTGCAATTGTTGATTCTACCCCAGTGCCCTTCCCTTACTATGAGGAAGTCTACCTAAGTTGCGTGTTGGCCACTCTTGTATGTGCTCTTTTGATAACTGTCTTACTTTCTGAACCATGTGTTGGCTATCATCAAGCCATTCACCAGACATTAGTCTAGAATGGCCTCTCAAGCTTTATTCTTGTTGTCCTACCAATGTGGACACAAACAGTCATCATATCCTGTTCTGTCTGTCCCAATATGTGCATTCAGGTCATCCATTATCAGCACTAGTTCATGTTGTCCTGCTTTACCTAGCAAGTCCTGAAACTACTGTCTGAATCCACTTTTTTCCTTTCTATCACAACCCTGCTATGAGGCATATGTTGAGATTATGAATACTGCTCTATCATAAGGCTGGGGTCTGATTGCTAAGAGTCAGTTACTAATTATCATGACATCTACCACTGCCTTCTGAAGCTTCTCCTTCACACAATTCCCACACCATTTTTAGCCAGTCATCCTCCTGAGTAGTATACACTGCATCTCAAGTCAAGTGAATTTCTGCTCTGCCCTTGCATCTTATCTCCTGGATACACTGGAGGTCCAGCCTCCTCATTACATTCATGTCATCTATTTTCAATCTCTGTCCTGTCAGTGAACATACCATGAGTGGAACAACTCTTAGTTCTTATTTGGTAGGTTCACTGGTTTTACATCCATCTTTTGCTCAACAGAACTATCCATGGTAGCCCAAGTTGGGTAACTGGACACCAGCCAGCCAGAAGTTTATTAATCCAGGGCTGCTGGGCTTTATGATGGGTGCACACTGACCAATAGAGGTACATACACCACTCTCACCATTAGCATGAGTCCCTGATGTAGGTTGGGGTAGGCCAGGTCCACAACCCACTTATCACAGCCAAATACCCATGAACATTTGGTGACATTAATCAACATGACAGAATCGCCTAGAGCCATATTTTACATCATTGAGTGGGTAACCCTGCCATGGCATGCAGTCTGTGATCTGTGTTCTTCTATCTTTAGGATACTGTGCACTACAATATTTTTCCAAAGTTGTTGGTCTATAAAACTCTTCTCCCTATAGGGTACCATGTAGAGTCTGAGCTGATGCCCACAGCTCCATTCTTTTGGGGAGTTTAAATGGAAACACTCAATATGTTTTTCGAGGTGGGAGAAACCCCACAGAGACCCAGAGAGAACATGCAAACTCCAAGCAGGCATTGGCTAGAGATCAGGATTGAACCTTCTACCTTGCAGTTAAACCTTATGTCATTTTTCTCAATGACAGGGGCTCCTTGAGAATGAATCCATCATTTATTCCTAAAGTGGCATCTGAGTTTACTATGAGACAAGCTATCTATCCCTCTGTCTGCTCTCCAGAATCTAAAATGAGGGAAAATGGATCCTTCTTACTCTGGATGACCACAGACAACTCAGATATTATCTTGACATAACTAAAACCTTTGGAAATTCTGAGCTTCTTATAAAGGTAAGTAATAAGGACAACTAGTGCCAAAAAAGACCATTTCCTAATTATTGTCATATACTATTTCCTTTTGGTTTTCCCACCATAGTAAGTCAATTCCAAGGAAGGTCAAGGTACATTCTATTAGGGCTCTGGCTTCTTCACTGGCCCTTTGGAAAGGAATGAAATCTAAAAGTATTCTAGAGGCAGAATCTTTGTCCTCTATACATACTTTTATAAAGCACTACAGACTAGGTTCCTTTTTCCAAGTCTAGTGCAGGCTTCGCTAAGGCCATTTTTTAGGGGCTCCTGGACTGCCATCCTTCCTTCTCACAAACCTCATATCTACTGCAGTTTACTGATTTATCTGAGTCAGCTGTAGCAGTGACCAAATGATGAATATATACAGCTGAGAAAGTAAACTTACCACAACTGTAGATGTTCAAATGTAGTGACTACTCCCTCTCTCCACCTCCTCATTTTTGTATGTTTTTTGTTGCCAGGTTGAAGATATTGACTTTTACCTACCTAACACTAACATCTTTCAGGACTTAGTTAACATGAAAGGTCTGAAAAGACTGTTGATTTTCTCCAGCCCTGCTTGAGCTCTCAATGATCTCGGTGCATGGAAGGTGCAAATAAGCTTTGCACGATGGCTGGCTATTATACCCTAGTCAGGTTAACACCCATATAGCTAAGGCTACTGCAGCAGTGATCATTCAAACATCTGCTATTTCACATTTATTTACTCAACTGTACTTTCCTTATTAAAACTGAAAGCTACTTTAGAATGGAGGCTATACTTACAAGCATCTTACATTAAACACCCACCCACACACCCACACACAACCCCCC
The DNA here is from genome assembly GCF_019279795.1 of Protopterus annectens. NCBI lineage: Eukaryota > Metazoa > Chordata > Ceratodontiformes > Protopteridae > Protopterus > Protopterus annectens. Next base: position 1,084,859,163 of record NC_056725.1, read on the forward strand.
CCCCGACACACACACACAATCCCCCCCCACACACACACACACACAAACACACACACACATCAATATGAAATAGGTGAAGCTTTTATACAACTTCAGCTCAGATTTAATTACTGCCAGTAATAAGGCATTGATATTTTCACTTTAAATTAAAATCTGTTTGACATGATTTCAAATGTATACATATGAATGTGCGTGTGTGTGTGTGTGTGTGTGTGTGTGTGTGTGTGTGTGTGTGTGTGTGTGTGTGTGTGTGTGTGTGTGTGCATCTGTGTATGACCACACAAAAAATAAGAAACCATTGATAACCATCACTTAGCAGCAAGAGGGCATGACAGCATGATTTGAATTATGAAATGAACACAAAGAATCAATATTTCTAAAAGCAAATGTAGTGAGGAATTAATTAAGGATAAATATCTCTTTTCTGTTAATTCTTACAATGTTTCCAGTGAAATGGCATTTTTATGGATTTTACTTTTTTTCAGCTTATGACAGAATTGTTTTTTTTTTCTGAATATTCATGCCATGATATGCAATCACCTTCCAAAAGAAATTCCTGTAGTGATCTGCAATGTTTGCGGAATATTCTTTCAATTACAGTAGCTAGCTCTCCTATGAGGACAGAGATTCCAATGTTATACCATAGCACTCTATTTCAGTATTTAAAGTTTATTTTTTTGACAGCTAACTCTTGGTTTCCATGGTAATATTTTTGTTGTTTGTATTGTTTGCTTACCTTAGCAAACTTTTTGTATTGACCATAATAAAATCAAGCACACTGAAGCATTAATGACTAAACTAATCTGGGCCAATTCACATTTTATTTATATATAAAATATATATTTATTTATATAAACTAGTTTTATATATATATATATATATATATATATATATATATATATATATATATATATATATATATATATATATATATATATATATATATATATATATATATATATATATGCACATAAACATGTACTGAAAGAGTGGCATACATATACACATTTGCTTCCAGTTGTTGGAATTTAACTGATTTCTTCAGAATTTAAAAAACTAGTCACTAAGGAGCATGTCAAACCTTTTAACTATTCCCTGTAGCTTTATTGTTGTTTATATAAAGTAAAAGGAGTGTGTGTGTGTGCGTGTGTGTGTGTGTGTGTGTGTGTGTGTGTGTGTGTGCGTGTGTGTGTGTGTGTGTGCGTGTGTGTGTGTGTGTGTGTGTGTGTGTGTGTGTGTGTGTGTGTGTGTGTGTGTGTGTGTGTGTGTGTGTGTGTGTGTGTGTGTGTCTGCTTGTGTGTAATTGCAATTGTAATTGTTCTTTCTCTAAAGTAAAAGAAGATAGTCATTTAGAAGGCTAACAAGACTTTCTTTTGTTCTCTGCTCTCTACTTTTATTTATATGTTATGTACATTTTTAACTAGTTGAGTTAAACATAAGAAGAAAATTTATATTTATCTAAGAATTGTGTCAGAGGAGTTAAACAGCTTGTTGTTGTTGTGTCTTTTGGCTTTTCCCGGTTAGGGGTTGCCACAGCGGAACAAACAGCTTGTACACAAGTTAATTATTATAGCAATAACCCACGCCTGGGTGTGGGCAATGCTGGATTTACCCACGGTTGGCATAGTTTGGTCCCAAGGGCGAAGCCCGAGGGACCAACCAAAGCCAACCATGGGTAAATACAGCATTACCCACACCCAGAAGTGGGTTATTGCTATTATACCATGACATTATTTAAGAAAAGAAACTATTACTTTTCTTAAATAATGGCATAGTATGATGCCTGTTTGTTGCCCTTCCGCAGATGTCTGGCATCCGTGGCAGTTCTGATGTACTGCGTGCCTGCACAGTACATCAGAGCTGTGGGCAAAAGCAACGGAGAAAGCAAGATCTCTGTTGCTTTTTTTTTAGTGTTTCGCTATGTTAAATGGGTTTAACATAGCGAGACAGCTTTAAAATAAGCAACAGAGATGTCCGTTGCTTATTTTAAAACTGTCTCGCTATGTTAAACTCATTTAACATAGCGAAACACTAAAAAAAGCAACAGAGATCTTGCTTTCTCCATTGCTTTTTTTTAAAACCTGTCTCGCTATGTTAAATGGGTTTAGCATAGTGAGACAGCTTTAAAATAAGCAACGGAGATTTCTGTTGCTTATTTTAAAGCTGTCTCGCTATGTTAAACCCATTTAACATAGCGAGACAGTGTTTTAAAAAGAGAGTTATACTAATGGAAAAAAGTCCGGGCGACCGGACCTTTTTCCATTAGTATAACTCGATTTACAACGGGGCGCGCTGGCCAATCAGTGTGCACGTTTTGGAATAATAATGGGGGGGTCATGGTATAATAGAACATTTGGTACACAGTGTTCACATGCTGCATTTCTGAATTGTTTCTAAGAAGAAGAAACAATCAGAAGTTTAAATTCATTGTCCAAGTTCACACACTGATATGAATGAAACAAGTCAATTTGTCTCTTAAGAAGTTACCCAATATCACATGACACTTCTCCACACATCCACTTAGCTGGTATCACTTTTATATACCCATTAGTTCATGCAAGAATTTACTTTCAGTTACAAATGTGTATATATATATATGGGTCCCCTATAGTAGATCGAACTTTTAAAAGTTCGAACCTCATATGGCCGAGACCATATGATCGAACTTTTAAAAGTTCGAATGGACTGAATAGAGATCCCCATACAGTGCAGAATGGGAAGATTTCCCTTTTCCGCAATGTAGTGCGATCTCGGAGTTGGTATATTTAAGTAGCGGGGGGTGTGGGGGGTGCATGTGGGCTTGCCCCCCTGCTACAACCATTTAGCTTTGTTTTTTTTTTTTTGTTTTACTTCAGTGTTCAAACTTTTAAATGTTCGATGTTATGGTCTCGGCCATATGAGGTTTGAACATTTAAAAGTTAAATCTAATGAAGTAGATCCATATATATATATATATATATATATATATATATATATATATATATGTGTGTGTGTGTGTGTGTGTGTGTGTGTGTGTGTGTGTGTGTGCGTGTGTGTGCATGTGTGTGCATGCGTGTGTGTGTGTGTATATAATTTATATATATATATATATATATATATATATATATATATATATATATATATATATATCCATATACGGGTCTAGGATTAATGCTCGAATGGCCATTTCACCAAATGTGAAACGGCCGGGCATACTTACACGAAATAGCTTTTCACCAAAGACGCACTTTCGCATAAGTATGCCTGTTGTGGAGGTCGTACTACAGTGTGGAAAAGGGAAAATTCCTTTTTCCCCACTGTAGTGCAATCTCGGAGTGAGAATATTAAAGTAGGGGGGGCACAGCACAATTTCTGTTGACATGTTCTTTTATTAAGAAGACATATCTAATGAAGTGCTTTTAATTTCTCATATCATAATTGCTGTCTTATACTTTCTTCCTTCCATTGTTCCTTGTTATATTCTGTGCATATTCTTACATGTCCTTCACCCTTAGTATTTCAGAAACTAGTGCAAGCCTTTAACAAAGCTGACCACGTTTCTGCTGGGAATCCTGACCGCAGTCATCACTGTGTTTCACTGAGACATCTTCATGGACTGGAATGTACCATGCACCCAGATAATTTAGCTGAAATCTGTTCATAAAGCTCTCTATGCTTCAAACCAATTTTCATTATTCAACACCTTCAACTGATCTACTACATCTACAGGTGGTTCTATGCTCCTTGCTATACTATTTCTGATAAGAAGGATTCACTGATTTAGTTTAATTGATTCCTGCCCTGCACTGTGTCAAAACATGGGTATTTAACAGAATATCCTCACAAAACAGTGGGATAAAGAACATTTCTCATGCCCAAAATGTTATACAATTTCAGAGTTATTATATTTAGAGATACTGGTTATGGGTAATGCAGAGGGCTTGCTCATTTGCAAAAATGTTGTTTTTATTTTTTTTTTATTCAGAGATGAAGATGTTCAGTGTTGGCTATTTTTCATCTTTCTGATTAATGCAATATGTGTTTTAGTTATATATTTTCTAGAAACCTCAAGTCACCTTATTCCAATTCTTTACTTGAAAGCAAATATGACAGTAAAGCATGCTTCTCTGTGTTTATTGGAAAATATTGGAATGAGCTTCCCTTTCACCTAAGGTATACTAATAAGTCCAAAGCATTTACAACTGAAATAAAAAAAAAAATTGTGCAGAACAACTGCAATTATACGCTGACATGAGCTTTGTCTACATTGTCAGTCAGCCCTTTAATGGGGCTAACTGGATTCTACCTGAGAAAGGTTCCATTTTACCTTGTAAATTCTCTTTGAATAGCATATTTCAATGCAGCAATTGTATAACTATTACAAATTCTAAGTTGTGAGAGGAGGACAGTCTTTGGTCAGCTAGTGCCCTAGGCAAAAGGGCACCACATCACCACACTCTGCCTCCATGGTCTACCTACACCATCCAGATTGCTTTTTTCTTCCTTTTTATCACAGATTGTCTTACTCTCCAGTTTTTCCTCTATTCATTCAACACATAAAAAAAAAAACATTTCTTTAGTCCAAAAAAAAAAAAAAAAATACTGGAAAAGCACCCTTACTGGATCGGTGCCCTAGGTAGCCACCTAGATGGCCTATGCCTAGGGCCGGCTATGTATGAGAGACTACACTCATAAAAATCCACCTTATTAAATCAATCTGGCATGTTTTATTTCCATTAATATTAGTCTTTAACAATATCCGTGTAATCAACTCCCATTCATAACATTTCCCTTTTCATAGCAAAGCTAGTTAACTGTTTGTGCAATTTCCATGTGGTATCAGTTTATGCAACTGATAAACTATTTCAGTTGTCAAGAACACATCAACTACTAGAATTTCTAGAATAGCTAATTTCATTCAATGTGTTTGTTTTATTATTACTCCATTGAATATTCTTAATATTTAACTTTGAGATTTGAATTCTACCTTGTACACACTGAAAAGTGTTACAGAAGGACATCCCCAGTTAATGTTAAAATGCAATTAATAAATTAATTATGCAATTAAATGTGTGTATGTATGTGGCGTGTGAAGCTTTCATGCATATATATTTTTTTCTTTTAACATTCATTATCTTCAGCAGCAAAATACATTTCAACACTGTTTCATTCTATCAGGGCATCATTTTTATCACAGTACAAACACAAAAGGCATGTGTGTTTCAGGTCTGAAACTCCTTGCTCTTCCTAATCACGGGCTGTAGTTCACTCACTAATAATCATAACATCGTAGAAATTAAACAGCTGGAGGCAGGGTTTTGCCTGATAGGAATGCTTTTCCAGCTGTGTTGTGACAGGTTTGCTGGCTTGATCTTCTATGTTAATCAATAGAAGCTTCTGGCATAAACTATAAAAATTCCTGGCTCTATAGTCTTAGAAACACTTTCTTTCATGAACTGTGAGACTTTTGCCACAGTCCTCTGTCTGCATAAATTGCTTTCTCTTTCAATTAAAAAGTTAAGCTTCAGTGAACATTGCTTTGTTCCTTTGTCCTATCTGCTCTGTAAGCAGCTATACTGTAAATTTTAATAAGGTAAGTCTTTCAGCATGCGACTTAACTATGTCTTCCAGTATGAATACCTGTTGTGGATGCCCATAACAATGTTCAGGTAAACAAATAACATGGAGATCTGTATAAAGGGTAAGGCCAAAACATTGTATAGATATATGTATATATATATATATATATATATATATATATATATATATATATATATATATGTGTGTGTGTGTGTGTGTATTGAAATGTACAATGTGATTCCACTTACAAATGAACTAATAGTCTCCATTTTATTATTTTAACACATTCTAATTTTGCCATATTTCATTTGCATGTTCCTTGTGAAATTGTACATGAAGTTAATTATCTACTTAAGGATATTTTTTTTCTGGACATGTTTAAGCAAGACATATCCTTAAATTTCTTGAATCCATTGTAGTAAACCACCATTCTATTATCAATTTTTTGTTGTTTCTGGAAGGAATTAATATACTGTATATGATTATCTGTGGAACTAAGATGTGTCATGTTTTTATCTCATTTGCACATATTTTAGTTCAGGTTCCATTTCTTTCTAATTTTATATTGCACTTGTTCCTTTGGATGCCTGATCAAGTAATACATATTTTAATATGGCTAAATAAGGCTTTTCTGTTTGCTTTATTCATAATATGCCACACTAAAATGTAATAGTCAAAGCTTATCAAATAAATATTTAAAAAAACAAATAGTATTGCATGACAATGGAGACACAGGAAACAGCCCCTATACTGAATAGACACACCGTCAGAATAAGGAACAATGTAGCAGCAAAAAAACAAAGCACTTGGTATTGAGCAATAATATCTTTACATTTAAAGGAAAAAGCTATTTACAGAAATGGGGTGTTGCCATGGGCACACCCTGTGCCAACTCTTACGCCAATCTAGTTGTTCTTGATTGGGAGTTAGATCATGTATTCACTCATACCATGTTTAAATGAGTGAAAATGTACAAACGCTTTGTAGATGACATCATAATTATTTGGGAAGGTACACAAACAGACTTTAAGTTATTTTGGTCAGAGATAGAATCAACTACCACGTTCCTCAAATTCACACAGGAGTATTCAACTTTGTCCATTCCATTTCTGGATGTAACACTCAACATCAATGGAAATGGAAAAATCACATCAACCCTATACAGAAAACCAGTTTGGAGGAATTCGATACTCAAATATGAAAGCATGCATCCCAGACATGTCTTCTTTGGTATTGTCAAAAGTCAGTTTATTAGATTGGAAAGGTTATGCAAAGATCAATTTTTACTACAGAAAGAAGCTGACTTGATGGAGTCTCTATTTAAAGATAGAGGCTATAAACCCAGCATGGTAAAGGATATCAGAAACATGGTCCTGGATCCTGAAACCAATGCAATTACTCATACTCGACATTATGTCACTAGGACATCTTTTAAGGTACAACCATCAGGTCTACTGAGATATATTATTAAATACACCAGTGACGTGAAATCGATTCAAGGGGTAGTCACACACAACTGGAACATGTTAGTTCTAGATACTACAACCAAGGAGATCATAGGTGATAGACCACAGTTTCTATATAGAAACTGCAACCATTTAAAAATGATCTTATGTAAAAATCCATTACCTGAGGCTCAAAACACCAACAATAGTATGAACTTGGGGACCTATCCATGCAAAAACTGTAATAGATGTAAGTACATTACCTCCATTCAGGATTATTCGCATCCTTGTATGAATTATAATTTTTCGCCTAAATTTCATGCCACCTGTGACACAAAAAATGTCATATACCTTGACCACTGTTTAAGTTGTACAGCTTTTTACATAGGTCTCTCTAAAAGAAAACTTAGTGACAGAATACACAACCACCTATATGATATCAGGAAGGGCAATGATAATAATGCTCTGGCTAAGCACCTGATAGAGCATCCTACACATCTGTCTTTTCAATTTCGAGTATTAGAGATCGTGGCACTGAATCATAGAGGTGGAGACTCAGTGAATAGGTTAGCCAAGGCTGAACTGAATTGGATTCTGAGAATGAGGGCACATCTATATTCAGGCTTAAATAATTTCATATCTATTAAGCCTGTATTATAAATATATTTATAGGCACTCTGGATCTATTACAATGTCAAGGGCCATATTATATTGGATAAAGTAGTCATGGATATATAAAAAAAATTGGACTATCCAGCACATTGAATTGCCATTTCTTGTTTAACCACTTTTGTTACATCAAGGAAACATACTAATATATGGACACCCCTTGGAGTTGTGTTAGAACAGAAAAATATATATTTTTTAACACAATAATGTTTGCAGTTTTTTGATTGTTTAATGGCCCTAGGATTTTTGTCATTAATTATATATATGTATATCAATATTGGAAATTCAAGAACAAACAAATATACATAAATTCCTATTTTTATAGTCATTACATATTCATATACTTTATTACATGATATATTTGTCTGATATATCCAGCATCAGCCACAGTTTAACTTAAGCATATATTTTTTCATTGAAGGGTTTATTTTGATATGCTTGCATATATGTCAGATGTTCTACAAGAGTTTTTATTGTCATAGTTCATCTTATTTCATTAGCACCAGCGGTGCTACTCATCATTTTCATTTGATGATGTGCAGGTTTATATAAATATGGATTCTACTATTTGGTACTTTCACATACCCTAGTTATGAACCTATGTAGTGACCTTGCATATAGGGTCTTAGTTGTCATTAGATTTGTTACGTGTCTTATTTATTATATTACTGTCCCATACATACACACCTGTTTACACACATAACTAACGATTTATTTACTTAAAAAAACTTTTTAATATTTTATTGTATGTTTGATGAATGTTTTACACCTCAGGTATATGGTGAAATACATAAATAAGAGTTTTCATTTATTTAAATTTGTTCAAATGCCTTGCAAACCAGTTTTATATATATGGGCATTGTAAGATGACATAGCCTATATTCCTTGGACATAATCAATGTGACAGGGATTGGTTTCATAGTTAGTAAACTTCTATGCTCCCTTTACAACTAGGAACCATTTGGCTAACCATTAAATGTTTATCATCGTATTTTAGGCGGCTTATAAATATATATATATGCCTAAATACAGATTTAATAAGGGCTTCTGAATCATGTCATCTTGCTGGGCATGTCACATTAATTCTAAATGTTTATCATTGTATTTTAGGCAGTTTATAAATATATATATGCCCAAATACAGATTTAATAAGGGCTTTTAAACCACGTCATCTTGCTGGGCGTGTTACATTAATTCAGCCAGCTGTAATGTGCACGCTAATTCACGTAATGACGCGATCTCGCAAAAACATCTTCCGACTGCAAGATTTTCAGATTTACATATTCTAGTAAGTCTTTAGCATTTCAGCTCTTTTTGAAATGTGCACTCCTAAGTTAGTATGATGAAAAAGTAAGCCTAAGAGCAACAGTTATTGTGATTATGTGCCACATGAGTTTACGTAGGTTATAGCCATGCAGATCATGCTGGTTGTTTGTAGTGACTATTTACGCTGGTCATAAGCTTCTGTTAATGACAACGTAACCTGAGATTTCACAACAGAAGGATTTGCTTCTTTCTTAGGCATATAGCTGTACTACATCCAAGCATTAGTATAGGGCTTGTTCCAAACCAATATAAATGTCAGTTTTATAAATTATAAAAACATGCGCTGTAAAATGTTAATGCTACAACTTCATTGTTGATGTCTTTCACATGATCTGTTTATGAGCATTCAGTTGTGGTCTATGATGAAATCCATGAGCCAATGATTCCTTTATTTTTATTTTTATGATTATTATAATTGTTTTAATAGCGCCATGAAGAATGACATGTCTTTTGAAATAATATTCGTATATATTTGAAATTATGAGTAAGTTAGGCTGGTTCAGGATGTTGTTGATATAGTGACAGCTATCGTTGTCATGGTTTTAAAATATTTGAACAGCTGATTATTTGATTGATTGAATGATTATTTTTCTAATTGATATACTCTTCCCGCCTTGTTTGATTTAAAAGAGGGAGAGTTTTTATATGTTTTTATGTCTGAGGAAGCGTAGGTGATCCTACGCAAAAGCGCTTACTCTGTTGTTCCATGGATTAAATATACTACTTTTTTACTTTGGAGATGCTGTGAGTGACTTATTTGAACTGCCTTTTGACTTGTTGCATACTGCTCGTGGTTAGACTACCGTTTTTTTGCTGCTATATTGCATGACAATACTTTCCTTACATGCAGATGATATAAGTTATCTTCAGACATTTCAACGCTGAAGCTTTTCTTACTTTGGTGTCCATATACAATTTAAATTATTTAACTGCCATGTTTTCATCAGAGAACAGCTGTTACAGCAAGTTCTTTTTCAAATCCCATATACAGTGGGTGCCTTGTAACTGTCTTTATAACTTAGTGTTATGACTTGCACACCACTTTAAGAAGTATCTAAAGGACAGCACAATCTAATAAAATAAAAGTAATGTCAAATTATGACTACATATATATATATATATATATATATATATATATATATATATATTACAATTATGACAATGACTACAAATTATAGCCATACAATTTTTTTGCATAGAAAAAAGGAAACAATAAATGGTATTGACTTCACTCATCTGAATTGCAAAAATTAATGACTGGATCCCCTTAGAGTGATACCAAAAACTAAGCCAATTGCTGAAGCTAATCATTTTTTGTTAGTATTCTGGTCATACCTCTCAACCTAGAAACATCAAAAATTTGGACAAAGGCCCATGAAAAATAGGTACAAATCTGTACACTGATTAACATAAAGTTTACATGAATAATTATGTAACCCCACCTACTCTAGTGGAATTGTGGGATACCAACTTTCAAATGCAAACTGAAGAACAGACTACCAAAATATAGCCCAAGACCCTGTAGTAAATGGTAACCTTTTTATTTATTTATTTATTTTATTTATTTATTTTTTTAAATGTGTAGCAGTGATGTTCACTTGGAAGGGAGAATGATGAACCTTAGGATTTCGTTTTTGGTGACTTGCAGTATATGGGTTTTGTGGTAAAAGTATGGCATTTAATGGTAGGCAATATTCTAATCTTAGCAAAAGAATATTATAGTTTGCTAGGACCTCCAAATGTAATTCTTCATGGCTTACTGATCAGTGGTATAGCTAGAGCTTGCGCTGTCTGGGGCTGTCTTAGTTTGCTGTCCTTCCCCCTCACAAAATCATGGTCAAATGGGGCCCCCCATACAAAGCCCTCCCCCCTGCAGCCATTTCAATGTCCCATTACTTGGCTATTTTGCTCCATTTACTTTAAACACTGTAATGTGCATACTGCTTTACTTCTACAATGATTATTTGGATTTCATTTAAAACTTTTATTTTACATTTTATAGCACAAACACTGATAGACATCTGCTAAACAAAGCAATACAGTCTCACAGTGAAAACAGACTTGGCATTAAAGCTTCTCTGCCCTTGAAACTCACATTCATTGAAACAGCACTGAAACCCAAATTCAAAGAAAATGCATCTGGCCAGTGGCAGATAAAGAATACCTTTAGGCTGTTTTCAAATCATAGGCCCCTTGCACATGAAACATACATGTTTTCTATGATACATTTTCCCAAGTGTATTAAATTATATTCCTTGTATAATACAGCACACTTGTTAGAGCACATTTTAAATTTGTTTTTAACATTTTTCCAGTAAGTAATGAAACAAAATGCATTAACCAATATGACAAAACTGCTCATATCAGAACATTTCCATCATAAAAGTCTACTTAAACTTCTGCAGTCCACCAGTATCAGTAAATATGCACAATCTCTGCAGAAGTAAAAGTCATCTAAATAATTCCACATTAAAGAGATCTGTAACTAATGAAGAGATTGCTGCTAGCAAACAACTTTACATTTCATTCTTTCATCTACAAATAAATCGCCCATTACACTAAAAAATAAGCTAGTAATAGTGCAATAGGGAATGGATGGCAAACTGATAACAGGTTCATAGTTATTAGGTAAAGAAGGACATTCTCAGGACTGCAGCTTCCACCCCCTTTAAAAGTACAATATCAGCAATCCATCTACACACTGTGGGAGTAGAACCCACAGCCTTCTGCATCAAAAGCAAACATTCTACCTTTCATGTTACTAACACAAACATACTTCACTTAAGCAGTAGTAAACTTCTTCCCCCCTGAGGAACTATATAGCACAACGTAAAAAATCTGGAAAAAGCCAACATTTATTGTGGGTGGAGACAAAGGCCCAAAACCAGGGACACATTTTAAACATTGCTTGTACAATCGTAGAAAAGTTGCTACTTGCTGGAATAAAATGTTTTGTGTTGCCATGCGGTTCCTGAAAGATGGCCATTTAAGTTTCAGTCTTCCTATCATTATTTACTGAATTCAGTGCTAGAAACCACAATTTTTTAAGAGGACCAGCCCAAAGAGCTGGTGTCGGTAGGGAATTGAGGCTCTTACTCCTTGTACCTAAGGTACATGGTTTGAGCCTCACTAACTCTACCAGTCTCAGAGTATCTCTATATTATCTCACACAGACAATGCAGTTGAATATGTCAGCTCCTTGTTTCCAGAAATTGCCCTGACCAATCGGATATACTTGGTGTTGATTATTTGAAAGGCAGAGCTTTGTTTAATACAGTTAAGTTGTAAGGCTTTTAGAAAGATTTTAGTACTAAATGACATATACAATGCCTTTTGCTTAGCACTCATTCCTTGCCAGGTTAAATTATAATATATCAAGACTTGTTGCAATATGCTGTACTGAGAAACTGATGAGCAGAGAAAGGTTCTTTGTTTCAGAATTAAAAGCATTCAACAGTTCTATATAATTAATATGTAACTGCATACTCAGTCATCTTAGAAGTAATTTCAACTAATTATGTATTCTGCTAAATAAAATACATGTTGAACTTCAGAAATTCTAAGATGTCTTAGCATTTACTATACATGATCACTGTACTGTCTGTCTTACTTACACACTGCATATTATTCAAGGATACAAATATGTTTTCACCTACAATATTTCTCCTAGTAAATATCTGATCAACTAATAGTCTTACGAATGCAAAAACTGCCACTGCAATTTTATGGTGAGTTTCAGTCCTGCAATCTTGTTTCATATATTACTGTAGTGTTTTCATCAGTTTATAGAAGTTTGCAAAATGGCCATTGGGCTGGGAGGCAGAGTATCAATGCAGCCGCATAAGGTGATTCTCCATAAAAGAACTTTACTGTTTTTTTTTTCTCCACACATTGTTTATCTAATTATGCTTTCAGTGTATGCACAAATAGTGAAACAATCTGCTAAAAGTAAAAATCAAGAGAGGTGGTATATATTTGCATTCATCTATGTATGGTTAGTCTGCAATGAGCCTGCTGCATTAACATAGCTCAATGCTATTTTCATCTATAATTAATTGTTTCTCTTTTGTGAGCAGAACGTTTACTATTCACTGAGTTGTGTATTTATTTATTTTAGTAATGATTATCTGAGTGAACATGATAACCAAACTTTTTGTTTGCTTTCTAAATACGAGAGTGAATTCTTCGCCATAGGCTATGCCCTAATTAGAACTGTCCACCTGAAAACCGACCTGAAAATTGAGTAATGCTAATATATATCCCTTAAAGCTCTCCCCACACGTGTTACTAATAGTCATTTCCAGTCTCTACCGTATCCTCCACTTCTACTTCCCCACCCCATTGCTCCAAGAAAGGGGATAACTGAAAAAAATGCCACCTTAGTCCAGAGGGCAAGACAGAGTTTACTGATCAGCTTCCATTATGAGGAATGGCTTTTGCCTTTGTTAGCTCTAACTGCAGCATTGCAGTTTGCTTATCTGTTCACATGGTGATTTACCGGTGCTGTTTAATATTCACAGCCACTGTCTTCTTCATTAACGGCTGTTGTTTAGCATCAGACACTGGTTGGATCTTAGTAATGGAATGGCCAGCCAGGGGTGGGGGCACAACTAAGTGATCACCTTGTTCTATAATAAACTGTCACTTGTGTCGGTTGCAAAGCAGGAGAGCCCACATGCATTTCAGACCAGTTACAAGTGTCTGCAACAGTTCATCATCAGCTGAAAACACACATAATTACACACACACACACACACACACACACACACACACACACACACACACACACACACACACACACACACACACACCAAAATAAACTGAAATGGCCAACGAGTAGGTAACAAGAGTTAATGCTATGCCACAGACAGACTTACGAATGCAGCAGATAAAACTTGCAGTTGCATGCACTTGCCCAGTAGATAAAATAGAGATAAAACGAGCAAGTAAACTGAAATGATTAATAACACAGACTTATTGCACACTTGCCCAGCAGACAAAATGAAGAGATAAACTGAAACTCCCGGGGCCCAAACACACAACAATGAATGCATAAACTGAAATGGCCTGAAACTGAATGCACAACAATGAAGAGACTTAAAATAAATTAATTGCACACTGAAAGCTTACAGGCCTGTTACATATCAGTTTTCTTACCTGGAGGCTGGGACATGATGTGAGTGCCGGGCGGACTTTGCAAAACTTGTGCAAATCTGCCTCCATTACTGTTCAAATTCCCTATTTCCCTCCAGTCCAAAAGGCAGTGGCTGATGTCATCACATGCACTCTGTAGGCTGGTGATGGGTGGTAACATCAGCCATAAATTTAAAGTGGTAAACTGGTATTAAAAAAAAACAAAAAAACAAGAAAGTCGAAAATTAAGGGGGCCATTTGGGAATTATTGGCACCTCAAGATATTACCCTCAAAATCAGCAAATACCGTGGAATTCAGAACACTTGAGAGGTCTGATTCTGGTATCATCTTAGGTGAAGGTAGTATGCTGCTCAAGGCTATGGACATACCTGCCTGGGACACATATTCAGAGAGCTCAGTCATGTCTCTCTTCATATAGTCCAGTGAGGTATGTCTCAAGTCATTCACACCAACATGAGCTATGATGGAGTCATAACGGTACTTGTTTTGGAGAGATTTGAGTGTTTGTGTGATCTGGCGGATCCCGGCACCTGACAGACAGCTGACCGTAAATGTCTGCTTGTTTAGCCTGATGAGAGGGACATCTGTGTGCCTCACTACAGAGTCACCGGTGACCAAAACATTTGGTTTAGATGTGCTTTGCCTTAGGGGCTTGTTTGGTGAGACACTTTTGCTTGCTGTTTTATATGTATTGAGTGCTGTAGGTACTGTATTAGGTGTATCATGTTTGTGTTTCAGAGGTCTCTGGTTTTTAGGTACATTTTTGGAAGTACTCACCAGAAATTTATCTAAACACTAGAGACCTCAAAAACACAAACATGCACTCGCCCTCGGGAACTCAACTTAGTATGTGACATCAACAAGACTTGCTGGAGAGACAGATATGTCTCACTGAGGTTATCTCTCCTCTGGAACAAACTTCCAATTCAGGTGAGGCAGAGCCACTTGCTGACCCTATTTAAGTGTAATTTGGATGACTGGATGGGAAACCACAAATTCACCCTTGGAGTTTCACCTGTGTCGCTCTTTGACAGGGACAGTGGTTGCTGACCTAGTTCTGCTTAATACCTTGATGTTCTTGGGAACAGGGGTTGCACTTGGCTAGGCTTGTACGGGCCCTACGGCCATTAGCTTAGTCACCTCCTATGATCCTATGAGGCTATTGAAGTTTCAGATACAGAGTTTAGTTGTCATTGGGTTTGTATTGCATAATTAAGTGATGAGGTTAAGTTTCAGATACAGAGTTGAGCTATCAGTGGGGTTTTATTGAATAATTAATTGATGAAGCTGTTTAAGTTTCAGACACAGAGTTTATTTATAATTCTGTAGAAGTCTAATATGTTAAAGTATGAATGCACTTAACTAAACCTACTGGAGTACAGTTCTTGTATTAAATTTAGTTTGTACAATTTTCTTAATTTCATTCTTTATCAGCACCATCTCTTACTCCTTGGAATTGAGTTTTTTAAGTGCTGCAATTGTGTGGGCTGTTTTTGGTTATGAGTGATTTATCCTTCATTTTTTCATCATTGTTTTGGTTCCTAGGGAATAACAACATTAAGGATAAGTGCTATCATGTTTGCTGAAACCAGGTCATGTCAATGCAGTCTAAATCATTTCTCAGGTCATGTCAATGCAGTCTGAATCACTTCCCAGGTCATGTCAATGCAGTCTGAATCACTTCCCAGGTCATGTCAATGCAGTCTGAATCACTTCCCAGGTCATGTCAATGAAGTCTGAATCACTTCCCAGATCATGTCAATGCAGTCTGAATCACTTCCCAGGTCATGTCAATGCAGTCTGAATCACTTCACAGGTCATGTCAATGCAGTCTGAATCACTTCACAGGTCATGTCAATGCAGTCTGAATCACTTGAAAGACTAGCTTATGATGCAACTTGGAAATGAAACCCAGTCAAATCTGCATATCTTGATTTCAGTAAAGTATTTTTGCCATGTCTCTAAGAGAAGTCTGATATATAAAGGGATCAGTGGTCTTTGTTAGGTCCCTGTCATCATTACAAGACCCAAAACTGTGTTCCCAGTAACTATGATAGATAAATAAGACATAAGAAACAAAACAGCAAATCTCAAAACTTTTGCAGTTTTTTCTTTCATGGAGGATTATCCCCCTCTGCAGTGTTAGACAAGCAGTGTGACCACCAGAGATGTACAGTGTTCTTTTTTTCTTGTTTATTTTTTTCATGACCTGTTTGTCACAAAATAAATAAATTCAACATTCAGTTTAGCTTCATTGCCAAAACAGATTTTTTTCAACAGTCTCCGGATTCTGGACAACACAATGGTTAAAGCTCTCATTAATTAATTGTTTCTGTTTCTTGTACTATCTTCATTTTATGAGATAATACTTATAATACTTATAATGTGTATATATATATATATATATATATATATATATATATATATATATATATATATATACATGTATATGTGAGTGTACCTATATATCTTTATGTATATATATTACTAGATATACAGATAGATACATACATGCATATGGATACAGATTTAAAAATATATAGATATAGATAGATACAGATATAGGTTTAGATATAGATATATGTATAAAGATATGCATTTCAAGCTTCACAATGCTTGGCATGTAAAGTTTTTTCCATACATTACACAAATCTAATAATCTATTAACTTAATTGTCAGAAAGATTTTCATTTACCAATATTTGGATTCTAGGTGAATGTCACAAAACACCATGTTATCAATTTCAGTTCCTATCTAAGACTACATCTCTGTATGTCATCCCTGTGTTTGCAGAGATTTTCGGTGAGGTCTGTTCCTACTTCCCAAAAACATCTTGATTAGTAAAATGACTATTCTCTACACACACACACACACACACACACACACACACACACACACACACACACACACACACACACACATACACACACACACACACACACACACACACACATATATATATATATATATATATATATATATATATATATATATATATATATATATATATATATATATGTTTACCATCAAAATATCAAAAAGAAAACATTTTTAGGCAAAAGACCGAACTACAATGTAGAAAAAAAACCCTACCCTAAATGTCGAATGTCAGAAACAATACGATCAGCATTCGACATACCAGTCTTTCAGTTTTGAAAATCTATATGTCCGTTTATGTTTTGCCAGGGGAACAAGCCCCCCTGCACCCCTCATGTGGAGGGCTGCGCCTCATAAACCCCCTTCAAATTATATATAACAACTCCGAGATCGCACTACAGTGAGGAAAAGGGTAAATTCCCTGATCCTCACTGTGCTGTGATCTCCATTCACAATGCCAAACTCATAATAATGAAATAATGCTTTACTTTTGTTAATATGATTTCTTTTTATTGTTGTTTGGTATTATGAAACTTTGAAAACTTACTTTCAGCCACATGATTTCCAACACAAGCCTTAAATTTTTGATAGCAAACCATATATATATATATATATATATATATATATATATAATGTATATATAAATAAATATATATATATATATATATATATATATATATGAATATATATTTATATATATTTATATATATATATAATTTATATATATATATATATATATATATATATATATATATATATATATATACACAGTATGTATGTATAAGTATATATATATATAGACTGTGTGTGTGTGTGTGTGTGTGTGTGTGTGTGTGTGTGTGTGTGTGTGTGTGTGTGTGTGTGTGTATCTTTGCATGTCTAGAAACAGATTCCCATTCAGGATTACCTGTTGCACACACTTTTATAAGCAGAATAAGAGATGAGAGGAGAACAGCTGACCGCAGAGTAGCTGGCTGTCTTCATTTGTTTGTTTGTTACACTCTGGCTCCTGATTACGATAAACAGAATATCAGTAAATTAAAGACATAATCTCTGAATTCCATGACAGTAAGTGTAATTTGAAAATCAGAGCCTTTATTATGGATAACTGAAAAGACCTGTATGTTCTAAGAAAAGCAATATAGAAGGTTGCCTTTTTATATAACACAAATACTTGCAATAAAATTTGAGAACTACAAGCAGTGATTCTTCGTTAAATTTTTATTAGTATAATTGTATTTTCAGGACTAGACAGTTGAATGTTTTGTTTACTTTATACTGGCAGGAATCATGCTTATGATGGATGACCTGCTCTTCTCCTCAATTACTCATTTGATAAGGCTCCAGATGTCTGTCAACAATCTGACAAATTCAGGCTTCTAAGAGGGTTGCTAACCAATAAAAGTGTGCAGACCTTCTTATAATAAACATGAGATATACAGGCAGACAGGTAATGAGGAAGGTAGGTAGGTCTGCAGAAGAAGAGTATGACTGAGTGACATAAGTAAGCTATGTGAATGATTATTATATATCCTTTGTAGCAGTGAAGCAGGCAACGCGCATTCATGAATGAGTACAGCTGTCAGCTATCTCCTCCTGTTATCTGACAGAGAAGGAAGAGAAGAGCTGCTCTCATTAAGATGAGAGCCATGGCTGCCTGAATTTGGAACTGACAAGAAAAGGCAATTATTTTTATTTTTGTTTGTGATAACTAGTAATTGCGCTGTGATGCAACAGACAACACAGGATCATCCTTCATCAGGTTAATGGTGAAATTAGAATAAAAGTCAATAATTGTTTTACAAAGGCATACATAAACTGGTTTCAGAAATGTCAGGCAGTCTATGTTAGGTGTTACACAGAGATGTCAGTTTCCCTTCACTCTTCTTTTACTGAACACACAGAGTTATAAGAAATATGTTTTCATACAGATCTGGTGGAAAATAGACGTTCATTCTTTTCAGTTCATCATGGTAGCTATGCAGACACATTTCTGCAGGTAATAGAGCTTGCTGTAATACCTTCTACTTTAAACACAAAAGTGTGAACCAGTGACAAAATAAACAAATGCATTAATAAATAAATAACTAAAAGAAAATCTATAGCTAGTCCCAAAATGTCAAAAACCGTGATTCTTGTTGTGTTAACAATATTTACAGTTGCTGTATTTATTTCAGGTTTCATATTAACATGGGCTATTTATATCACATCATTATCTGTTACATCATAATTTATGTATTAATTGCTTTATTTATTGGCATTTGATTACCAGGAATGTCCAAATGGGTAGGTGTCCACTTTCAGTGAAGTCCCAGAGAGAAATGTTCCATATATATATATGTATATATATATATGTATATATATATATATATATATATATATATATATATATATATATATATATATATATCTACGTATATCTCAATTCTTCAATCATGAACCAGCACGCAAGACTTGTAAAAGTTGAAATCAACCATCATGATGCCAGTGAGCAAAACTGCTTTGCTGTATTTGTTCAGACCAGACTGTATCACTAGATTGTGTATGCATTAAAAATAAGTCATGCCATAAGTACTTCTGCTTCATGCTATGTAGCTGTTAGATAGATAGATAGATAGATAGATAGATAGATAGATAGATAGATAGATAGATAGATAGATAGATGTGCATACATATAAATAATCTCTCCCTCTCTCTCTCTATATATATATATATATATATATATATATATATCCCTAAAGCACCTGTTTTAGTGGTGGATGTAGTTGTAGTGGTGAATTAAAATATTACCAAAGATTTTACATTTGTCAAACAAGCATTCTTCTTATTCCATCCATTAAAGAAAAAGTTTAGCTTAGGTTACAGAAGGTATATTCAAAAAGAAATCTTACCCCAAAGAAGAAGTTATTTGCAGATTAGTTGTGGTTCAGAAATATTAGTTTCCAATGTTATCTCATCATGTAGAAGAGAACATGTCATTGTTGGTATTTGTTTCTCTGCTGAATATTTTGTAAATGCATTATTGCTGAGTTTGTATAAGGCAGAAGTATAAACTGCCAGAAGAATTTTAAGTCATGTTCTTACTGAAACAGATAAAGATTATATCAATTCTAAAAGCAATGGTAGTGCAGATAACAGTGCTGTTGGCTATGGAGCTCTTACTGGTGGTTGTTTGACCTGTGGTCAGAATTCATGCAGACAGGTAGTACTAAACACTCCAGTTAGACCAGACATCTGAGTTTATTGACAGATACCACTGCAAAAGGAAGCGGGTGCAGGCTATGCATATGATGCATCCTCAGCATATGACTCCATCCAGACAGTGGGGCGACAAAGTCTATATACAACTCCCCTTACCAACAGCAGATCAGGTGCTACCTATGTTTCATAGATGATATTTTTATCATAGGGAATGACAACCTTGACACCCTTGTAGAATTTTTTGACTACCTGAACCAGTCCTCTACATTTCTAAAATTTACTACTAGCTACAGCCTAGAACAAGTGCATTTTTTTGAATTAACCATCTCCAATGATATTGGCACTGGGAGATTAAAATACTTGTACAGAAAACTCATCTGCCGCACTGTAGTATCATGCCCCCCAAGGAAACTAAGAATAAGTTCATCAAATTTCATGGTATCAGTCTGCATGTCCTCCCCGCGGTTGGGTGGGCGTTTGAAAGACATGTGTAAATGGGCATGCCTTCATTGAAGGTTGAACGTTGAGCTGGCACCTCAGTGTTCATGAAAATCTACTGCCAATCATTAGCGGGCCGGAATTCCACTGTGGCGACCCCTTAACCGGGAAAAGCCGAAAGACAAACAACAACCATAACCTGGCTAGGGTAATGAAAGAATTTACAGACTTCAGCAAGAATCTGAAAAACCCAAAGAAAGATTTTTTGGAACAAGGTTACAGTGAAATACTACTGTACAATATCTTAGGCCCCATCAAAAACAAGAAAGTCTACAATGACCCCCACCCGCTTGGACCCCACAGATAGACCCCATAGGGACCATAGAGCAATCATGAGGTCTCCTACCAACACTGAATGGAACTACAGCATAATCCTTTACCTACTCCACAGACTATTAGACAACTCAGCAGAATACTACCTGACAGCTGTAAATTTACATTCAAAAGGCAATTGCTTTAGAGATTATGTTGAGAACACACTTACAGGGGAGGATTTCAGACAAAAAGGATTGTTTGTATGTCGGCCACCTAACTGCAACTATTGTGGCTACATGAGCAAAAAAAAGTGGCTTCAAGTACCCCACCTCAGGAAAAAACATAGGATATCAGGAGCTAGTGAAGATGTAATATTGAGGGAGTAGTCTACAGCTCTCAATACTCCAGTTGCAAGATTTTTCTTTTATGTGGGGAAAAACATCAATAAGCTGAAATGCAGGATAGCACAGCATTTGGCAGAACTGAAAGCTGGCACGTAAAAAAAAACACACTGTCAAAACACGATAGAACACCCGAGGCATAATACGTTTAAGTTTCATATTTTTAACATGTTTGAATAGAACACTGTGGGTGGCAACAGAAATGACCTTCTAGAATAGAAAGAACTAGTGTGTCAAACAGAGTCCTATGCAATAAAGGACCAGACCTTAACTCCTCTTGTCCTATCAAGAGTGTGTAGAACCCTCAGGACTTAACTATGGAAACTACTACTGAATGTGATGAGGCACCATTAACTGGTTTGATATCTGGTTATAAAATCACTGCTGCTCATGCAGCAATATGTTATCCCTTCATTCAAAGGATGGACTCCCTTTCCCAAGTTTTGGTTTTCTGCCTTCCCCCTGTTCTGAATCAACATTTATTTTTTTCACATTCTGTCTGTATTTAAACTTATAGTATTATTGCTACATTAGGTTCACTTGTATTTTATATCAATATGACTCACTTATTTCCATTAATCCTGTTTGGCTCTGATTCACCTGATTCTATGGGTCAGCAACCTCTGCCTGCAGATGGGGTGTTACCACTAATTATGATCCAGATTGCATCCTGGTTTTAGAAAAAAAGGGTTGTGTAAAATTTTACCATAACTTTAGATGGCCTTCGCTTCTATTTGCTGTTGTGTCCATGACATGAGGGAGTCTGCTTCTGGTTGACTCTCGTATGTCCGGCCATTATACAAAGGATAGATGCTACTGCTAGGGTGCATACTACATCCAGTATCTCTCTTTGAGGATGTCGGTTATAAACAGATGTTGGGAACCAAATGGACATCAGCACCCACCTACCTCAGAACTGAATGCAGCCAGAATCAGCGACTACAAAGTGGGTACTCAGGAGTCAAGCAAGTGTCGGGGGAAGGCAGAGAAGGAAACTATACAGCAACATATAGAAGAGAAGGACATCTAAAGTTATGGTAAGATTTTATACAACAACCCTATGTCCTTCTATTCATATACTGCTGTATTCATAACAAAAAGGAGAGTGCAAAAGCTCTTGTATTAAGATTTGGAAGGAGGAACAGAAGCATTTTCCACAAACCC
Organism: Protopterus annectens; assembly: GCF_019279795.1. Taxonomy (NCBI): domain Eukaryota; kingdom Metazoa; phylum Chordata; order Ceratodontiformes; family Protopteridae; genus Protopterus; species Protopterus annectens. The sequence goes on from NC_056725.1 coordinate 1,084,881,713, forward strand.
ATGAAGGATAGCGCTGGCAAATCCTGCTCTGGCTCTAGAAACAATGTCCAACTTGTAGTGTTTGGTGAAGGTATGGACAGAGGACCATGTAGCTGCTTCTAAAATGGCAGCCATATCCAAACCTTTAAAGAAGGCCCCAGAGGAATGCACTGCCCTGGTGGAGTGTGCCTTTACTGGGAAGGGGAGCCTTCTGCCATGGGCTGTAGAGCAAAAGAAAATGGTTTTAGATATCCAGGAAGATATGGTTTGCTTAGAAATAGGGTGTCCCAGGGCTCTTGAGTGGAAGAAGACAAAAAGCCTGTCTGATTTATGGATGGGGTTGGTCTTAGCCAAATAGTACCGGAGCTGTCTGTGAATATCTAAGGAATGTGGCATCCTTTCAACTGGGTTTTACGGTGAAGGGAAGAAGGTGAGTAGATTGAAGGCCTGATTCAGGGACAGCTCATTGACCCCTTTGAGTGCTTCAGGTCCATCCAGTGGGGTAACTTGTGATAATTGCCCTTGGCTAGATGTAGTAATAGGGGGAACTAATGCTGCCTTGGCCAATAGGGAGTCACCAACAAGATTTGAGTTTGTTCTTTCTGAATTTTCAGCAGAACATTTGAACGAGAGGGGAGGGATGAAAGCATAAGTGTGCATCCCCTTTCAAGGGAATGAGAGAGCATCCACTCTTCATGCTTTGGGATGTGACACCCTGGAGCAGAAGGTTGGAAGCTGTCTGTTCATGAGGGAGTCAAACAGATCCACATCCAGAATATCACATCAGTTGACCAGCTCCAGGAACATATCCCCATTAGCATCCATTCCTGGAACAGAGCCATGGTCCTGCTTAAGGAATCTGCCATCACATTGTCTGCTGAATGTATATATAGATGGCTTGGATGTTGACTTGTCTCTCCAAGGCTATTTCTCGTGCTTGCAGGGCCAGCCTGCACAGGAGATAGGACCTTACCCTCCCCTGTTTGTTGATGTACCACAGCACAGTGGTATTGTCTGTGAACCACCTCATAATGCCTGGCAGGAGAAGATGTTTGGAAATCTGTAGGGCCACTATCATGGCGCTCATCTCCTTGATATTGATGTGCTCTTTTAGTGGAGTGTGAGTCCATGAGTTCCTCCCTCTCTATTCTCCCAAGGTTACTCCCCACGCTGTGTCTGAAGTGTCTGTGAAGAGAGGTCCTGCTTTGGTGGCAGGGGTTGTAAGGGCAGGCCTGGGTTGGACTCAGTCTGGGCTATCCACTAATTTAGTTCTCTGGAAAGACATGGTAGCATATGGACCATGTCCACCAGAGGGGTGTAAATGCTGTTTCCAGGTTGTTCTCAAGTACTATTGGAACTTTCTCATGTGAAGCTTTGCCAGGGGTACCAGGGGTATGGTGGATGCCATGAATCCCAGGAGTCTGAGAAATTCCCTGACTGACAGGGATTTGAGGGATAATAACTCCTTGAAATAAGAAGTGAGTGCCACAATTTTCTCTGTTAGGATGCGGCATCCCAGGAACACATGATCCTGTGAGGGTACCAAGGATGACTTTTTTAGATGTATGGTGAACCTCAGACTTCTCAAAAGGAAAGTGGTGAAGTCCAGGTGTTGTAGGAGCATTGGAGCTGATGGAGCCTGAATGAGGATATGGTCTACATGGGGGAAAAGCTGGATTCACCTTGTTCTGGCAAAGGCCATGACTGGTGCAAGACATTTTGTAAACACTCTTGGAGCTGTAGAGAGACAAAATGGCAAACCACGGAACTGAAAATGTGCAGAACCCACTGAGAAGCAAATTAATTTCCTGAAGAGAGGATGGACTGGGATGTGTAAATAGGCATCTTTTATATTCAAGGATACTAAGAAAGCCTGGGGAAAGATCAGGGTATGAAAGGTAGGAAGGGTAAGCATCCGAAAAATGAGAACTTGGAGTAAGGTGTTGAGATGGGACAAATCCAGGACTGATCTCCAGGGACCTTCTTTCGTGGGGACCAGGAACATCCTGGAGTAAAATCCCTTTCCTCTTACATGTGAGGGATTTCTACTATAGTCCCTTGTGCTAGGAGTTCCTGAAGAACCTGTGGAAAGAAAGCCAGTTGTTCCCGAGGGGGTTGAGGAATGCCTTTTGGGGTAGGTTTGGTCTCCCATGTCATGAAATATCCCTGTTTTATTACAGAGAGGACCAAGAATCCTGGGTAACCTGAATCCAAGCCTAGAAGGAGACAAAGAGGCTCCTGGAAAGTGGGGTGTCTTGATAAAATACCTGATAGTCACAGGCTACCAGGATTGCCCTGAAAGGCTGTTTGGGAGCAGGAGTAGAGGGAGCAGACCTGTAAGAGGGCTGCTTTCTGGAATCCTTCTTGCTTTTGATTGGCATTTGTCTGGCAGGTCTTCTCACAAAGGAGGTCTTGGTAGAGTAGTTTCCTTGCAAGTGTGGAACCAGTGAGACAAAGATTTTTCTCAGATCCTGTAGTTCCTTGTCCTTCTCTTGAAGGGCCCTGAGGAGGTCAGCAGCAGCAGCTGGATCAAATACATTTTTGTTGTTAAGGGGCATGTCCAGGTGTTTTGACTTGATATCATCAAGGAGAGGTTGCAACCTAAGCTAGGAGTATTTCCTGATAACAGACCCTGAGGCAGCAGCCCTAGATGAGGCCTCTACTGCATCATAACTGCACTTGATAGAGTGCTTGTTTACCTGAGTGCAGGAATTCAATAAGGTATATATTTTTGCCTTGGCTAGGGAGTCAAGGAGGTCCCCCAGTTGTTTAGTTACATCTGCCAACAGGGCCAAGAAGTATTTACCCATGCATGTCTGGCAGTTAATGGGCCTCACTGCTAAAGTAGCAGAAGTGTAGACTTTTTTTCCCAGGTGCTCCATTAACCTGCTCTCCTTATCAGAGGGCAGGAGGGAGGAAGAAGGGAGTAACTTAGAAGTTTTGTCTGCAGCCACAGTAATGACTGAAGGGTCTGCAGAATGAGCTTTGTAAGGGAATAATTTTGGATGCTCAGGAACATTATAGAACCTGTCAGGGCATTTGGGTGCAGGGGGCTGGGAATCTGGATTTTTGCAAGCAGCCAGAAATGTATCCAAAAAGGCCGGGTGCATTGGGGGAAAAGCAGACAGGTTAGGTGAGTCCATTTGTAAAAGGTCATAATACCTCTTTTTGGTCTCAGTTTCATGACTGCTGTCCCACTTGAAAAATTCTTTCATTTCAGAAATAGTTTCTCCAAAGGTAATATCTTCTCCAGGGGAATCTGTGCTATTGAATTGCTCCTCTAGTGATGCGTACCCCAGAAGACAAGCAATTTGGGAGATGTAATTGAGGGATTCATCCTCTGATGAATCCTCCTCTTCAGAAGAGACATCCTGGACAAGCTTACCCTTAGGGGCAGACACAGAAGGGTCCTGAATCAAAGTAGGGGCCTGGCATAAGGCCAGGAAGGCCTTGGGTGAAGGTCTGCCAGTCAGGAAGCTGTTCAGAGGCTGCAGGCATCGGAGAAGGAACAAAGTGCTTGGTCTTTTGCTTTTTCTTTTTGTGCGACTCTGACACAGAAGTCTCAGAGATACAATGACGAGTCAGATGGCCAGAAGTACGGCAGCACTCCACAATGTCTGCGTGAATGTCCTGTCTAACTACAATTTGAGAGACCTCACGTGGGCCCATGGAAATGATGAGCCTAAGTTCTTCTTGGCTACTGATTCAGATGCCTGTGATCCCCTCTGGGATGTGCCATCAGCTTCTTTAGTGGCTTCTTCTTGGGTACCCACCAAAGGAAGGTCCGAGGTTTCCAGCTCAGACTCTGGGCCTTCACTGGCCTTGAGAGGAATGGCAGGAAGAGAGGGCACAGCAGACAGTTCAGACCTTAATTTTTTTGGCTTTTTTCACTGGAGCCTCATCTGAGGAACCCGATGTTGGTTCCATAGCTTTAGCTAAGCATTTGAGTTGCTCATTCTCTAAGTACAGTTTTAATGCTACTAAGTGACTTTGGAGGGTTTTCGGGATGAAAACCTGACAAATAGTACAAGTAACGTGGTCATGTTCTTGGCCTAAGCAAAACAGGCAGAGCTCATGGTATCTTTATGTGGAATTTACCTTCCACACCTACACTTGCCCTTTCTACCTGACATGAAACTCCAAAGCAGTAGCAAAGGAAAAGCAAAATACCCCTATGGGGTTCTTATCTGAAGTCAGATAAGACAAGTTCACTTTTCCAGAGGAGCGATGACTGGATCTGGCAGTGACAGAGATGGCAGAAGAGTTCTGAGGTAGGTGCGTGCTGACGTCTGTTTTGTATCCAACGTCAGTTTATGACTGACGTCCACAGAGAGTGAAGCAGGATGTCACACGCACCCTAGCAGTAGAATCTATCTTTTGTATAATGGCCAGATGTACGAGAGTCGACCAGAGGCAGACTCCCTTGTGTTATGGATACAGCAGCATATGAATAGAAGAACATCATTAGTTCTCCAGTCTGAGTCATTTGTTCCCTCTCTCGTGGTCCAATTATATCTGGAAGCTATCATCAAGAGGTGACACTTATCACAGCCCCAGACCAATCACACACACTACAGACTTGGACCAGTCGCAGTGGCAGTGAATATTTACAGCTAAAGCCACCTCCTATTGGAAACTTTTTAGAAGAAAGAACTCCTACTAGTTAATATTCATGAGTCTACCAGGAGAGGTAAACATCAGTATCCCCAAAGACTACTTAAAGTTGAGCAGAAACCACTCCACATAAACAGCAAGAAAGGAAATTGTACTGACATGACTTTATAATTCAAGAAATGTTATAAGCAAGAAAAAAAAAATCAACAACTCAAAAGATAGAAGAAATATGCAATTTACTGTGGAGGTGGCACTGCGTAGAGCTAACTAACCATGATCTAGAAAAATACAGCCAGTCGATTTGAATCTCTTGAAATCTTAGACTCTGGTTTCTATCAAACGAGTTCAGAGTCTGGTCTGACTAATGATCAAGTTGTCTTCATTTATTCTAAAACCAGCCCATCTTCCCACAGTTGTTTCAACATCCCTCTAGGTCTTCCATGTTGCATTCAGCACAGAGCATGCCTGAAGTGAACAGCGACCATGGTCACTGAACAGAAACTTACTATAAATCATCGCTAAGCACTTAGGACTATTTAATTTGGGCTTTAGATGAATCTGGCCCAGCAAGAGAATCAGGTCTATGCAGTACATGAATTGCTATATGTGCCCAGTTGAATATTATCTTGGTCAGGTTGACATAGCAGCCTCAACAGACTGTCAGCTTATGTTTTACTTTATGCCTAGTTATGTAGAATTTCTGAATATGGATGACATAGTCACACTGTTTTTACTTTTGATTTTTTATTTCTTTTAGCTGGGGCATCACAAACGGAATGAGACTGAGCCACAGTGGAGATAAATTTTTCAGTAGACAGTTTTGTTTTGTTTTTTTTTTTTCACATTTTGGTGAGTTTGTAAAAGGCAACTCATTTAGTTAGGAGTTTTTCTAGGAAGTGATAACAGAAAATGCAACACAACAATAAGTGACGAAAACAACATAATGAGGTTACATTCATCTGTAGAATTTCTTTGTGTACAGAGTGGCATTCCATATTCATTTATTTGCATGTTAAACAGATAGTTTAAATATTTTCATTTTCTTTTCAGAATGTTACTTATATTTCAAGGCAGAGTTTTGTAATATTTGGTTGCTTTCTTCATAGAGTCAGCAAGCTTCAGCTTAGGTACATAGAAGAATTCTATCAGCAAAACACCATTTTTTGCATAAACTTCCATCAGAACTTCTTCAGTCTACAAATTATTGTTCCTTTTATTAATCAGAAGTTTGCAAGGCAAATTCCATAAAAACAATAACTTACAAAATGAAATATTATCAAAGAACTGTAGGCTAATGAACTTTACATGCATGTTTGCCATTAATTTATAGTGAGCATGTATCTACACAATGAACACACAGTACAAGCCTGATCTGCAAGACATGGAACGGATTATCATGGACCTCATAAACAAGGACATTGGCAACCTCCAAACACTTGATCCCATGCAGTTTGGCTTTGTCAGGGTCATGTCTGTTAAATTTGGTCGACTTTTTTGAGACAGTCACCAAAGTCATGGATGAGGGGAAGACAGTGCACACTGCCTACATTGACCTGGCCAAAGCCTTCAACACTATTCCCCACTCAGGCATAATAAACTCTCTCAACTAGGCATCAATCCACATGTTACCAGATGGGTAGCCAGCTGGCTCACCGATAGAACCCACCTAGTCAAAATAGGGTTAGCCAGCTCAAACAGTAGACCCGTATCAAGTGGCATAACCATGGGTTTGGTCTTGGGGCCTCTGTTATTTGGGATATACTTTTCTAAGGTACAAGCCAAAACCAGTGGGCTATGGCTGACCAAGTTTGCAGATGGACGTGGACATCCTCCAAGAGGGCCACACCCAAACAAATGGCTGGTGCCAGAAACATGGCCTCAAGCTGAATACAAAAAAATGCATCATCATCCCCTTTGGGGAGAGAGATGTCCTCACAAATTATCACATTAATAACCTTCTAAGCATGCAGTCAGTCGTGAGGGATTTGTGCACTCAGATTGATAGCAGCCTGACTTTTGACTACCATATTGCTTCCATTATACGGAAAGCTTTCTACATAGCCCACCTCATTAGTAAGGGTATCTGATCCAGGGACAAGGAGGTCATAGCATCCCTGTATTCTTCCCTTATAAGGCCCATTATTGAGTACAATGTCCCATTCGGCATGTACCTCGCAAAGCACATGCAGAAACTGGAGAGACTACAGAGGTTCATCACCAAGAGAATCAAGGGCCTCAAAAATCTACCATACACAGATAGGCTAAAAGTCTTGCATATCTGCAAGTCAAGCTCCACTTGAGTAACACACATATGTGGCCTCAACCTGGTCTTTGACATTATTTATTTATTATTTATTTTATTTTACATTTGTTGACCGGGGTAGTCCGACTGGATACATATCCATTTTCAGCGGAGGCCTGGGGAGAAAAGCTCCAAACATACAAACAAAAACATGAATACATATTAAGGGTTATACAACATAACAGGGGGAAAAGCTCCAATTGAACAGACAACAAAACATCCCAAGCAACAGTTAAATAAAAAGCAGATTTTTCAAGAAGCAAGGTGTGTCCCTCAAGAGGGGTTCACAATTTAACAGCATGTCATAGAATGTAAAAGTTAATGAACAGGTGGATTACAGCAACACTATATTACAAAGAAATGTACAGATTGCCATTGGAAGCATTTGTGAGCAAAAGGCTAGTAACACTGCTTCATTGCTGTTGACAGTTAGGGAGTTGCTGTTGAGTTAGGGAGTTATGAGGATTAATCAGGGTTGGAACATGGACAGTGCATTTTATAATAATGTCTGAGGCCATTTTTGAAGAGGCATAGAGCGGGTTCCAGGGTAATGTCTGCTGGAAGTGAGTTCCAAGTTTTCCCAATGGAGTTGGCAAATAGGGAGTCACCAACTGAGTTATTAGCTTTCAGTGTTTGAACTAACAGCTTGTTGGATGAGTGTAATGGTGTGGGGTTACTGTATGGTTTTATGATAGTTTTAAGGGCGGGGGTGTTTTTGGGTTGGTTGAGAATATTATGTGCTACTATTATCCTCACAGTACCTCCACCTACAATATACCATCCTACCACACTCAAACTTACAACTAATTTATCATGACTACAGCTATCTTCCAGTCCCAGTTGAAATTAGCTATCTCCTTCTTACTATTATTCCCCCTCATCACTACTTACTTCCTAACCTCCTATGAACACTCCATAACTGCCTCCCTCTCCCTTCCATCAAAACATACCAGTACAACTGCTACTTCCACAACTCCAACCTTCATACACACACCCACACAATCTATCTACCTATTTGCCAAATACCACAGGCTATTACACTACAAAGTACCAAAAACTACATCAAAGAAAATATTCGACAGCCTCCTAAAATATAAAGTTGAAAACTATTTTAGACTACTCCATCTACTAATAGATGGTGACATACACCCCAACCCAGGCCCTCTAGCTACTACTGCAAAAACTCACAGAAACCATATCAAACCCATCTCTATTTCATCCACTACACACTTTAACTTACTAACATTGGCCCATCTCAATATACGTAGCATCTGTAACAAACTTAGTCAACTCCATGCCCTATTAGATGTACACAAATTTGACATTCTATGCTTATCAGAAACATGGCTAAAACCTTCAATTAAAGACATTGAAATCATTCCACCAGGATACAACATTATTAGACTTGACCGTACCTCCAGGAAGGGAGGTGGAGTAGCTATTATATATAAAACAAACCTGAAGCTTTCTCTTCTTGACCTTACCCTAACCCAAACAAATAATGCTGAAATAATCTGCTCTAAAATTCAAATTAATATGACTAAAGCAATAAACATCATCTGTGTATACCTCCCCCCTGGAAATAACATCCCTACTTTAGAACAACTTCTTGAACAACTCTCTAATACCCTCCCCCAAGAAACACTAGTCCTTGGGGACTTTAACATTGATTGGAAATCTTGTAACAATACTGCCCCTACTTCCCATATAAACCTTTATGGTTTCAAACAACTAATTGATAGTCCCACTAGAATAAATACTAAGAACAAAAAAGAAACCACCCTAGACTGGATTCTTACCAACTCTCCCCTTCAAACCTACCAAACTGGCATCCTTCCTGATGACCTTAGCGACCACTCCCTCACCTATGTCATTAGGACTAAGACTAATCTAAACTTACCTACCTCTCAGAGAACATTATATTCAAAAAAACAATTTAATCCTGAACTGTTCCAAACAGAACTATCACATTACAACTGGACCCCACTAAAACACCTCTCACTTAACAATGCTGTTGAACATTTCAACTCAGCATTCCTAGCAATCTTAAATCTACATGCCCCAAGTCGTACCATTAGAACAAAGACCAAAACAGCACCCTGGCTAACTACTAACACTAAACAAAAAATCAAACTGAGAAATAAGTCTTGGAAAAAATGGCGTTCCTCTAGAAACCCAACAGATCATGAAACCTTTAGAGAGCTTAGAAATAATACCAAAAAATCCATCCTCTCCGATAAAAAGAATTATTACCTCCAACTTCAGCAATCCACCAAAAATGAACCGAAAAAGTTCTGGTCTACTATCACTAATCTACTCACCCCAGGCAAAGTAGTTACACCAAACCCACAGGACTTAGACCCTGAAAATCCCTCGTTAATAGCTAACAACTTCAATACCTTCTTTACTACTTCCATACAAAGTCTAGCTAACCACTTATCTCCGGATGCTTCGCAGCTACTCTCAAGTAACTTAAATAATTCCCTTCTTCCCCTCCAACTTCAACCTATATCCACCTCATACATTCAATCTCTCCTACAAAAACTGAAACCCACTACCCCCTCAGCAGACAAACTTCCTGCTGAATTCCTTCAAATAGCAGCTAAATCTATTGCCTACCCTGTATCTATCCTAATAAATAGATCCATAAAAGAAAGTACTTTTCCAACTATATGGAAGATATCACATATAATACCCTTACATAAAGGAGGCAAATCCACTGACCTTTCTAACTATCGCCCTATAGCACTATTATCTCCACTAGCTAAAATCATGGAAAAATGTATACATAAACAACTACTTAACCATCTCCTTCAAAACAACCTACTAGCTAACACTCAACATGGATTTAGACCTTCACATAGTACTACTACTGCACTACTTTCCTTTACCAACACCATCAACTGTAACCGTAACAGCAACAAACTAACCTCTTCTCTTTTCTAGACCTGTCTAAAGCCTTCGACATGGTCAACCATACACTTCTTCTTCACATATTAAAATCCCTTGCCTTAGATTTCTCTTCCTTAACCTGGTTCTCATCCTATCTTGAAAACCGACAACAAGCAGTACTATGGAAACCTCGCTATCTGCTCTACTACCCATCTCTCTAGGAGTACCTCAAGGATCTATACTAGGCCCACTCCTATTCACTATCTTTATCAATGATCTTCAGTCATTTATCCATAACACTACCTGTATACAATATGCAGATGATTCCACCATTATTTGCACAGCCTCCACTCAATCTGAACTCCAGTCACTGACACAATCTACCTTTTCTACCGTCGAACAGTGGTTCTCAAAAGATGTCTACTACTTAACCCCAAGAAAACAAAACTGTTACTATTCTCACCTACCCACAAATCTTCTCAACTAAATTTTACTATTACTGCAAGTGACAACTCCCTCATCTCCCTGACTCCACTACCAAACTGCTTGGTGTCACTATTGATAATAATCTCAGCTATGATTATCACATTAATAACACTATAAAAGCAGTTAATAAAAAGATCGGTTCACTGTACAGAATTAAACCCTTCCTTACTCCAGAAGCACGGATCACCTTAGCACAATCACATCTTATCTCTACCCTTATGTATGCTTCCTCCATTTACACTAACCTCTCTAAAAGCAACCTTAGGAAACTGTCTACATCCTACCACAACATAGCACGTTTTGCCACAGCATCTCAATATAGAACACACCACTGTATAAACCTAAAACAGTTACACTGGTTGGAATTTCCTAATAAACTTATCTATCAACAACTAGTAGTCACACATAACATTCTATATCAACCATCCAAGACACCTGCTCTTAGTAACCTCTTGACCCCCTATAATAACTTGAAACAACTGCGCTCCGGCGAAAAACTACAAGTCAACACAACCAGGATCACAAATTCTGCAGGTAACTGCCTTTTCTCCAACTCTGTAGGCAAAATATGGAATAACCTTCCCTCACACATTACTGCTCTTGGCTCCTTACATCTTTTTAAAAAACAACTTTATTTACATCTGACCAACTTCTGGCTTTGCTCTTGTACCAACCCTGACTAATCTATTTTATACTTTTTACTATCAGAATTTCTTATCTCAAAACTATCTTTCTCTGTCAACACAAATGACATTACAACTGTATGACTGTACTATTTCTATTGCTCTCAAAAAAAAAAAAAAAAAAAAAAAAAAAATTTTTTTGTCTGTTAGACATTTTAAAATGAGTAATTACACTATTCTCACACAATAGTATGTAGACAGTAAATTATGTTTTGTATTACTTTATCTAAACTAATATGTATTCATTGTTACCCATTGTTTCAGTTTCTCACATTTATTGTATTTGTATTTGTTTAATCTCTATAACCTTATTTTAATCGATGGAGCTTTTCTCCCCGGGCCTCCACTGATAATGGAAATTATCCAGCTGGACTAGCCCGGTCAACAAATGTAAAATAAATAAATAAAATAAAATAAATTAGCTGGTTGAACTGTATTAAGCTTGGCAGTTCTTGCCACCCTAGGAGTTTGAGGTTGTGGCAGTGATGTGTCCTGTATGTTGATCCAGTGGCGAACCTGGCAATATGGTGGTAGCAGTGAGAGAGTTGGGTAAGTTCTGATTTGTTTAGGTTACAGAGTATAGGGGAAGCATATAAAAGGGTAGAGAGGAGATGAGAGTGGGCGATAGCGATTCTAGCTGTAGGGGTTAGAAAAGGTTTATTTCTATACAGTGAGCCAAGCTTTTTGTTAATTGTTTTGATAGTCTTATTGATGTGTAGGTCAAATTTGAGATTATTGTCTACTATTACCCCTAAGAGCTTGGTTTGAATATCTGGTGAAATAGAGGTGCCATTCTTTGATGTTATAGCAAGGAAAGTGGGGGGGGGGTCTGCAGGTGAGGGTAAAGAGTAATAGTTTAGTCTTATTGGGATTCAACAGAAGACGGTAATTAGAGAGCCACTTTTCAACTGTGTTGAATGCAATCTGGGTTAGAGTTTGCAGGGCTGTTGGGGAGGAGGCTGAGCAGATCAGGGTGGAGTCATCTGCATATTGGATGCAGGATGCATCTGGGATGGCAGCGTGCAGGTTATTGATAAAGATGGAAAAGAGTAGAGGACCTAAAATGGAGCCCTGAGGAACTCCAAGAGTGAAAGGTAACAGAGTGGATAGTTTGCCCTGCCAAAGTACGGCTTGTTGTCTGTCATTCAGATAGAAATGGAACCACTGTACAGTATGGTTGTCCAGGGAAATAGATTTCAGAGAATGGATGAGTAATTGGTGACTGACCATATCAAATGCCTTTGAAAGGTCTAGAAAGAGGGCTGATAACAGCAAGTTATTAATTCTGTTTAGGTATATGGCATTGGTGAAGGAAAGGAGAGCCGAGGTGGTGCTATGATGTGGCCTAAAGCCATGCTGAGAGACGGCCAGTATCTGGTTCTGAATGAGATGGTACATAATTTGTTTGTGGACACACTTTTCCATTATTTTGGCCAGTGGTGAAAAAATGGCGATAGGTCTGTAATTGGATAATTCTGTGGAACTTCCACCCTTCTGAAGTGGGATAACATGGGATATTTTCCAGATGGAGGGGATAGAGCCAAGCGTAAGGGACCTGTTGATCAGGATAGATATGGGAAATGCTATGACATCAATAGGACTTGCTGGTGGGACAGATTTGTGTCCCAGGGACTCCCCCATCTATGGAATAAACTTCCTCTCCATGTCATGCAGAGAACCTCTTTACCCCTTTTTAAGCACAATATGGATAACTGTATGGGAAATAGAAAATATACCCCTGGGATTCCACCCGTGTCCCTGCTGGACAGGGGCATCAGGTGTTGATTGTATATGCATGGGCTAAACTCTTGGCTAGGCTTATAAGGGCCTCAGGGCCAATAGCCTAGTAACTTCCTATGATCCTATGATCTTCATTTTTGGAGAAATTATATGTCAACAAAACCCTCTATTTTTTTGGCAGGCTTGTCATATTGCTGTCTCGAGGTAAACTATTTTGTAATGATTTTCTTCAAAGCAGTATCCCAAAAATAATAAGTGAGTTGTTTTCCTTTACTGTTAATCAGAAATCATGAAGATTTTGAAAAAAAAAACTGAGCTTTTATATACTGAAAGTATGGATCTGGCTCCCAAAAGAGAGTGCAGGTTGCTACAACAGACACAACCAACAATGTCATGCTAATAACAGGAGATGCTACAGTCCAATTCAAGAAAAGCCCAAGTAGGCAAACATAACTTTGTGAAATGGGAAAAGCTACTCACCAACCATTCCTTTGGTACCATAACCTTCATTACCAGACATCTGCATGACATCACAGACTCTGTCATGTGCATGTATGTTTTAAAAGGAAATGTCTTACCTTCATGGCTGAAAAGAAAGGCTGTGTACACGTAATATAAATTGCAACATCAATACTTTTACTATGGCATGATTTGTGGGAGTAGGGCAGGACTATTAATTTACCAAAGAGCTGCTCAGTTAAGCATGGTGCACAAGGAAGTTACAAACATGATTAGGAATGTACTGATTTGATGAAAAAGAAATGCTAACTGTTTTCCTTGAAAGAAGTGCATATTCCCCAATGAGAGTTTAAAAAAATTATATAACGCATATAATGGTATTTCCCGGCCTTCTCAAAAAGATTTACAATGGCTTGAAATATTAGTAATTTGGGGAGGTTTTGACCCCCCCACACATTTATTTATTTATTTATTTATTTTTTGTTTATGCATTTATTTTTGTTACTTTTGTCATGTTCCCTTTCTTTACAGTTCTTTTTTCAGAGTACAGGCAGAAATGACAGGGTTGTATTATGTCTGGTACAAAGGAAATAATAATATTTTGAGTTGCAGTTCATATGAGTGAACATCTGAAATATCAAATGTTCCTTTTCTGCTGTGTTTTTTGTATAAGATAACAGTACCACATTGTATAGAGCTGAGGAACCACAAATACTTCATAACTATTCCTGACTTTTATGCACATCAGTGATTTTTTTTAAACTTTGGTCTGCCCATTCTAAAATGTGGGATTCTACAAAAAACAAGATATTTGATTATACTTGAAATAATGAAAATCATTAAATCCATGTACTTCTTTTTTTCTCAGAAAAATGCATAACAGTCCAATTTCTTTCACTATATCCAGTTTTATACAATTAGGACTAATATTTTAAAAAGGTACCTTATTTGTAAAATTCATCCTGATTTATTTTTGGCTTAGTTTTATGATTTGGGCTTGAGTTTTTCAGTATTAAAACAGAATTGCTAATGTTAAATAATTCTGCTTTACACATTTGGTACTAAACTTGTTTATGTGCTTTATTTCAGTGATGCAAGTTTTAAAGGTATTAGATGAAATACTGAAACATAATTTTCTGTAGAACATGATAAATAAAATGTAATGAAGTTCCACAATCAACAAAAAGTATATATCGGTTCTGTTTAGTAATACTGAAATAATTATATTTTAAGACAAACACACTTATTTCTGTGTAAACTTCTTATAAACACAAATTCTGTCTCAACCAGTTTTTATAGGTTAAGTAGGTCAGTACATATTATCCTTGCTTGTCCTTTGGTTAAAAGACCAAGGACTGCTGATGGTCACTCTTTAGTGCTTTTTTCATCATCTTCACATTTTAACAAAAAGTCAAGGTCTTTCAATTGTGAATTAGTGTTTTATATTTCCTGCAGGGTTCTTTGATTAGATTCTCACTTTCATTTTCCCCGGTTTTCTTAATTCTATTAGTTCTGCGCAGGAGATAGCTATAATTAACACATCCTTTCACTTACTCACAGGGCTTTGTATATTCAATTACAGGAAGTTTTCTCCTCACCTTGATATAAGTACCTAATTAACAAACAACACAAGCTAAACAATGCAAATTAACATTTATTGCATACTTACAATATACCCCTGGAGCATTTAAATTATACTCTGTTTTTCTCACTTATGTGAAATATGCTGATAGATAAAAATGTTCATTTAAGTTGCAGTACACCAAGTTTAAATACAATGGCTATCACTTCTACTGAAATTGCTTCATTACAAACAGAAAATAAACAGGAATATTAATATCTGTGACTAATATATCACCAGGTGACAGAATTTTCGTGCCTTTTTTTAATTGCAGTTTGAAATAAGGTTTGGTTACTGGGAGCAATTATTCCATATTGTTTTAAATCAAATTCCTTTCTTCGTTTCTGTGTAATGTATAGTTCTTGACAACTGATGTTACTAGATATATTTAAAATTTGTATGCACAGGGCTGGTTTTGTAACACATGGAACTAAAGCAGTATATCCCACTCTACTTAAGACAGATTAGTGATTTAAGCAGTGGAGGAATGAACAAGGGATAGTAAGACTGAGAGGACACCATTAGCAGGCCTATTCTGAGGACAGGAGGTTGGTAACGTCCATTGCAATCAGACACCTACTCCTGTTTAAGAGCTGTCGACACATGTTTTACTCTAGGAAGTACATTTGATGCAGTAACCTTCATGCAGACCTTTTAACTGTCCCTATTTTGGGAGAACATCATTGTTTTCATGTCTGATTTACCATTGCACATGATGTACCTATTTTAGAGATATGTCCATATTTTTAGGCTTTCTTCACCTCCTCAAACCATTTCTGAATCCTCCCTCATCCCACATGATTTTTGAAGGTGTCTAGTATGCAGAAAACCACACTACATGACCGGCATACTAGTGGGACCAATAATTTAAAGTATAGCTCCCTTTTCAGAAGCAGAAATAAATGATATTATGCAGTAGAATTAAAGTCTATAGGTTTTATAATGTCTGTTTGATAGTGCACTTACATTTTTTTGCTGCTGTCTTATTGTAAGCATATGTTTCTGAGTAGTATCCAGCATTCCCACTGGAAGTGAAGTTATTCTTTAATATTCAAATGTTATGCTAATTAGATGTCTCAATTGTTTTTGTCTAGATGGTCCTATTTTTCAAGGTCCTCTGCTCCTGTTCTCAATGTCTGCAGGTTGAAAGGCATGTGACATGTACGTGGAAACATGCACATGCTTCAGAAGGGACAGCAGGACCTCATTTCAGTGTGCATGTATATCTGCCAACAAAATTTTAATTATGTGCATAGAAAAAATATATAAACAATCTGAGGCTGATGATGGTCCATCTAGGGTTGCCACCTTTTAAGCAGGCCAAAGTGGGACATGGGGGTGTGGCCAATATGACATGGGCCACACCCTCTACCATGACATCACCACATGAGCAGTGAAGGAGATGTTGTTATGGGTACGAGACCATACGACGGATGGCTGCTGGAGTGGCTAGCTAGCTGGATAGCTGGCTACTGGAGTGGCTGGTTGGCTGGCTGCTGGAGTGGCTGTCTGGCCGGTTACTGGAGTGGCTAGCTGACTGGCTGGCTGATGGAGTGGCTAGCTGACTGGCTGGCTGGCTGCTGGAGTGGCTAGCTGGCTTCTGGAGTGGCTAGCTGGTTGGTGGGAGTAGCAGCTGAATGGATGAATAACTGGATGGATGGCTTGATGGATGGATGGCTTAATAAATGGATGCCTGGCTGGCTGGATGGCTGGCTGCATGAATGGATGACTGGCTGCATGAATGGATGGATGGCTGGCTGGATGGCTGGCTGCATGAATGGATGGATGGATGGCTGGCTGGCTGGTTGAATGGATGAATGGATGGCTAACTGGCTGGATGAATGGATGGCTGACTGGCTGGCTGGTTGGATGAATGGATGGCTGGCTGGCTGGTTGGATGAATGGATGGCTGACTGGCTGGATGAATGGTTGGCTGACTGGATGAATGGATGGCTGGCTAGCTGACTGGATGGATGGCTGGCTGGATGAATGGATGGATTGCTGGCTGATTAGAAAAAAACAAAAACAAATCTCGGTCATTTTTTTAGCGGTTGTAGAAGTGCTTAAAACAAAGTGCTTCTACAGCTGCGATCTTTGCAGGGCTCTTCCTGCCCCAATCCCCACTCCTTTCATAAATTGCAGCTAATTGCTGCATGGATTAAAGCACCCGGACCTAACAGGCAGCAGCTTTGCCTGCAGGTCCAGGTTGGTGACGCCACTGAATTTCCATGGAAAAGCAGGAAGTAATTGCGGCTTTTCCACGGCAATTCAGTGCGATTGAAAAGCGGGACTTTTCAAGACCCACTACTTTGCACAGCGGGCAGTGGGATGAAGCAGCTCAACCTGTGAGTGTCCCACTGACAACGGGATGGGTGGCAACCTTAGGTACATCAGCTCCCAATTCTCACCACCACTGCATTGCTTAACATCCAGGTTCCTGCTATCACTTTCCCCTCTTGAATGAGACAGCCTCCAACAGGATAATGTGTGAAGCTCATTCCAGCCAGGATGGCAGGAGTGAATGTTTCTTTGTGGTGCATTTGGTGACTTGAACCATAAAGCCAGAGAAGGCCATAAAAACTGTATCAGACTATGTATATATATATATATATATATATATATATATGTATATATATATATATATATATATATATATATATATATATATATATATCCGTGTATCTCTCTTTCTATTTATTTATATGTGCGTGTGTATACAGGCTCATCTACTTCCCAGTGCTGTTCTCTGATCTGGTTACCCTAAATTCTAAAATAAAAAAGGTCTGTTCCCCCAATTTGGTGCTCCATACCAGGGGTACAGTATCCTCTTCCCAACCACATGATCTCCAAGTTGTGGAGCAATGCAAAACAAAAATCTTTCCCAAAATATGGTACTCCTCTACTGAAACAAGGTCCTTTCTCCCTGGGACAATGCAAATGCCTTGCATGTAAGTTACATTAAGCTAAAGGAAGTTTAAAAAATTGAATGCCCTCCTAGGCATGTACATTGTGTTTGTAACATTTTTCTGTCCTTTATCTCATTTAAACCATCAAACCACCCAAGGGATTTTGAGGATTGCAAATAAAAAATATATAATTGCTATGCTATGGCTACTGTACCACCCACTAAGCTCTGTAGTGCTTCATTACTGACACCAATTACAGTACTGGCATGTATTTCTCAATAATGTCCCATTGGCAACTGCCAGTGGTGTCTTTGCTCATACTGTCAAGGGTGACTACTCTCTTTTCCAAACCCTTGCAATGTAAATATAAAGCACACGCACACATATGTAGATAGACATAAACACATGTGCCATTTGTTTCAAAGTTTTCACATTTTATATGTTTATGCCAGGCATCTCTGTACATTATCAACACATTTATCCACATCCTACACATCATAAATTCCCAGTCAGAACCATCTATCTCAGCCTCAGTTTAGCTAAAAACTATACACACTGCATGCTCTAAAAATAAACACCAACTCCCTTCCAGCATAAATTCCTCACCGAAATCAAATCACAAAAACAGAAATCATATATTAAGTTAAAAAAAGACTAAAACATCACAATACATAAAACAAGTAACTGCCTATAACCAAGCAATCAGAAAATTATATTACAGGGAAGGGGTGGAGCCTAGATGGCCACCTGAGAGCAGTGAATTTTGAGAGCTCCATAAACTAGTATAATAATATAGGAAAATGTTATTATTTTCAAGTTTAAAATGTCAGAAATCTATAAACTACTAACCTTCAGAAATGTCAAATTTGGTGGAGACATACAAAAATGTTCCTGTCAAGTAATTTGGATATATATTGATTCACTGAATATGAACAACTCAAGGAATTCTCATCCAGCTGGTGCTTTGAAAAAAGAACTGCAGTTGATGGCATCTACCTTACAGGAACTATCTTTGAAGATGGATGGCTTTAAAAATGACTTAGAAAACCTCAAATTAAATTCTCAAAAACAGACTGATACTCTTAAGGAAATATTACAGCAACACCATACAAAAATAACAAATATAGAAACTTCTCTAAATGACATTGAAGGGAGACTCAAAGAGGGAGAATTCCAAAATGAATTTCTGCTTAAACAGAATACATGGCTGCTTAACAAAATAAATGACTTTAGAAAACAGGGAAAGGAGAAACAACATAAGGATCTTTGGTCTGCCTGAAAACACTGAAGGAGAAGACATTATTTCTTTCTTAACAACCTGGATTCCTTAATTTTTAGACTTGAAAGAGGGACTTTCATTTGGAATTGAAAAAACACATAGAGCACTGAGGAAACCTGCTTCTAACTCAACAAACACTCTATCTAGACCCATAGCTATAAAATTTCTTTCATTTCTGGACAAGGAACTAATATTAAAATCTGCTTGGAGAAAATCAGCCTTAAAATACAATCAAATCCTGATAAGGTTTGACAATGATTATTCTTACGGAATACTAGAACAAAGGAAAAATGTCTGGCAAATAATGAAACTGTTGAAACAAAACAACATTAAAGCACAGCTGGCCTTTCCAGCCAAGATAAAAATACTTTTTGCCAACGAGATGAGAACCTTTAATGACTTAGAAAAAGCTACTATATTCATCAAAAACAACAACATAGTGTCTATCCCAGAAGAAATGGAATGCATGCCCCTACTCTTAAAAGAATAAAAGAAACAAATCCTTGGACTGATGCTAGAATGAAGAAACATAAAAACCGATTCCAAAATAGCTGTCCCAAAAAAAAAAAACTGATATGGTACATCACTTGTCATCTGTTTTTATTTAAAAAAAGGAGGGTTTCTTAAACAAGTGAGAAACAGTAATGATTTATTCAGAATGTTCAAAGAGTCCAGTAATTCTTCACTAACAAAGGTAGGTCAAGATGGGTTACTATTTACATTATATATAAGCCAAACAAAGCAGCACGTAATACAAACATAGAAGTTTCTATTCCCCTTCTTGAACTCAATGGATACTCTTATTAATTTTTCACTGTTTTTACTTATAATAATTTAAGTAATTAATTAACTAATTCAACAAGGTACCATTCATCAGAGTTCAGTCTCAAATGTAACAAATTAACATCACATATAATATCAGTAACAGTAGAGTGTTTTGAAAAAAAATGCTGTCATGGAGATTAATGCCTTCGTCAGTTAAAGTATGATTTAGAAATGTCATGTATATCCTGGTTAAATAATAGTAGCAAGCTCTTAGTACAAATGTCATCATTATTCTGTATAAATACAGTTGATATCAATTATGGCAGGTATCACAGCTATGAGTGCTGTTTGATCAATCCTGATATGGTGTGCGTGGATGCAGCTGTGTCTAGCAGCTAGTACAAATGTCATTATTATTTTGTCTAAACATAGTTAATGTCAATTATGGCAGGTATAATAGCTTTGAGTGCTGCTTGATTAAGCCTGACATGGTGTGTGTGTGTGGATGCAGCTGTGTCTGGCAGCTGTTGTATGTTGCCAGTTGGGTTGTAGCTTGTGATTGAGGTTTACTGATGCTTGTGTACTAGAAAGAGAGATTTGGTGTTTTAGTCTAGATCGAGGGGAAGAGGTGGATGGAGCTGTGATTTGAGATATTTTGGCAGAGAATAGTTTGTTTATACATCTGCTGAGTGACAGGTGGGAAAGCTGGAGGAATGTGTTGTCTCTTGTTGTGGCGGCTTGTTGGGAGTTTTTTTTTTTTTTTTTTTTTTTTTATCTGTTTGCTTTCTGTCCTTTTCCTGGCTGCTGCCTCGCTAAAAGGGAGGGAATTTAAGCTTGAAGTTGCAGTAAAGTGAAGCTTAGCTTCAGGTGCATCACGAGCCTCTGGTATGCAGTACACAGACACACAAACAGAAATAGATGCTTCCAGGTTGCTATGGTAACAGAGACAGAGTGATGATAATGCTTAATGGCTCTGAGGTGCCTCCGAGATGATTCTCAGGAATATTTTTGGTTTAAAAAATATATATATATATATATATATAAATATATATATATATATATATATACATATATATATATATATATATATATATATATATATATACACACATATATATATATATATATATATATATATATATCTATATCTATATATATATATATATATATATATATATATATATATATATATATATATAAAATAAAAGGGCTGTTTTAAACCACATGTACACGTATTGATGGTCTCCCAGCACTTCATTTAGCTCATTAAGTTGATTCTTGGTGAAAAAACTACAATAATAATAATAAGGGCAATTTTATATTTAAAATTTATTTTGGTCCAAACACATTAAGGACTTACATAAGAGAGGAAGTCTGAGTTATTGTGAAAGACTAAGAGCACTTGGTCTTGTGCAGAATCCTTTTCAGTGGTCTGAGAGGTGAGCTTGCTTGGACGTGTTAGGCATATGGGGATAGCTGATTCTAGGGGTGTTTGGGGTTGCCAGGAAGTGCTAGAGAATCATCAGATTTCCTTTGCGGAAATATCTGTGGGAATGGAAGGTATGTTGAGTGGTTCACTGGCAGAGTGAATACTGCATGGAACAGGGTGGTAAAATGGAACAGGACAAATATTGGTTTGGATATTTTAAGAACAGCCTGGAGACACACCACATGAACTAGTGAATGGTATTTTGGCAAAACTGGATGGGTATTGTTGCCCGTGCTTGAAGTATTGATATGTGTGTATGTAAGGATGTAAATATACTTATAACAAATAAGAAACTAGAAGGGTCTCATAATTTAAAGTCTATGGACTGTATACACATACTTGGAAGGAGCTAATAATAAGAATAAGCATCACAGCTTGTGGTCTCTTAAATAACTAAGCAACAGCCAAAAAATGCACTACATTGAACATCAAGGGGAAGCATGATGAGTTTCTTATATAAGTAAATATGCTAACAAGTCATGTAATTTCCTTAACTTGAATTGTAGTTTTTGTAACCCATCTTGACCATATATAATACTTAAGCAGTTACCAAGGTAACTAGTGTTTATACATGACATCAAACTGACAAAGTTGTTCAAGAGAAACAATAGAAGCCTGAACTTGAAATGTCACAGAATGTAACACTCATATTCTGAACAAATAGTATTAAATTGACAATAGACACTCAGTTTAATATCATGGGCTGTTTTAACTTGTCATAAATGACATATACTATATTGCACATTAAGGGGAAGCATGATGAATTTCTCATATAAATAAATGTCCTTAACAAGTCATATAATTGCTTTAAATTGAATTGTGGTTTTGTAACCCATCTTGACCATACATAATACTTAAGCTGTGTTACCAAGGTAACTAATGCTTCATACATGACATCAAACTGGCAAAGTTGTTCAAGGAAAACAATAGAAGCCTGTACTAGGAATGTCACAGAAAGTAACAATCACATTCTAAACAAATAGTATTAAATTGACAATAATCACTCAGTTTAACCTTTGCTGAAATCTAAAAGCTTTCAGTATATACCATAAAATGGCAGTTTATGAATATGGAAAGGGAACTTGTAATCATTAATCACAATAAGTGAATTTGTTGTTTTTAACCTGTAATTTCACTCATGTTATAATAAGAAATGACAGATATGAAAATCCTTATGTGTAGGAAATGGAGGGGAAGAGGGATGCACTGATAATTAAAATGCACTAACTTTCATCAATGTTCACATAAAATAAACTTTATGCTTTAAGTAAGTTAGCAACAAACAAAGTGATTACTTAAGTGCTGGCAAACAATGAAATATAACTTCTGATATATCCAGTAAAATACACTGCATTATAAACATTAGGTATAAATATTATTACCATCTATTTATATTAAGTAATACGTTTTGAAAGACTTCATCAATAAGGGTGAATATGTTAAATAACTTTGTGCTATAATCTTTTACTGAGGTTTTATATATGATACATCCTACTTTACTATTAATTGCTTGTCATCTATCTTTCATGTAAATATTAAGTGCTTATACAATAAGTAGACATTTATGTCGTATTAGAATTCTGTCTAATCTACAGTAGTACTATATCTGTTCAAAATAATATAAATATTGCTTATTCCTATTACAAATATTCTTCATATGATAATTCAGTTTATGGAGCTCAGAAGTTCTGGATTGTCAAGGTATGAGTGATAATCTGATGGACTTAGGTTTATCCATCAGATTAGGAATGATTTTCATTTCATGGCTATTGCTGATCTTACTTTTGTTAACATTTATTAATTTAAATTTATTTCACAAAAACATTTTTAGTATACCTGACCAAAACATTACTTTACTGGTAAACACTCAAAGTATAAAACTGATAAATTTCTTTAAATATACTTTATAGTTATCAGAGGAAAATTTTTAATAGTCACAATAAAACAAAAAATACATAGCCTAAATAACCTAAGAAGGACTTAACTTTATTATCTTTAAATACCAATGGCTTAAACAAAACAATCCTAACAATAGATGAAATCTACTGAAATATTTAAAATTGAACAAAGCGCAAATTGTCTTCCTTCAAGAAACTAATTTCAAATCAAATGACAATTACAAATGGAATCCTAAGGAATATATGACATTGGCACAATCCACTTATAAGACAAAGACAAAAGGGGTAATAATTTTATGGAAAACAAATGTGATTAACCCAGAAATCATTTATAAGTATAAAGATAAAAAAGGCCTTAAGACATTAGTAATAGTTAAACATAATAACAGAATATGGACCCTAGCCAATATATACTGGCTCTCATGCATTGGAACAGGAACTGTTAAAAGACACTTGGATTTCATTTCCAATAATTATAAAGGCAACTTAATATTAGGAGGAGATTTTTAATTGTATATTTGATAGTTCTAAAACTACAAATAAAAGACCACTGTGTACATCTACTGTATCAAAAGCTTTAAACAAGTGGGTAGAATCATTTCATCTTGTAGATACTTTCACATTTAAAGAAGAAACATTTTTGTTGTTTTCCCATCAAGATCACAGATTTAGTACCCAGACTAGAATAGATAAAATATTTGCTGCCCATGACTTACACTCTAAAATCATTAATTTCTCAATCACTCCCTGCCCCTTTTCAGACCACAATTCCTTGACACTAAAATGTCAAATGGGTACAAACCAGTAATCTTTAATCCAGAATTCCAGCATATATAACTAAAATTAAAGAGCTCAATCTCTGGCTATTATCTGAATTACAGTTGTTCTTGGATATTAATTATACCACAGAGATAAATAAAATAATGATATGGGACTCATTGAAAACTTACATATATGGTAAAACCCTAACTTGGTATAAAAAAATCAGAGAATGGGATTCTGAATTATTAGATCTACAATCCAAACTTTTGTCAGTAAAATCTGAAAAAATTACAATCATTTGGAGATTAAAAAGGAAGTAGAAGTATTAAGCAATAAATACAACAAAATTCTAACACATAAAACTAGTTTAGCTTTAGAAAAACTAAAAATTAATACCTTGGCCACTTCTCCCAAATAGCTACATAATTTATCCACAAGAATCAACATACAATCAAAAGCTAATAACATTAAAAGAATCTTCCATGAAAAGAAAGGGAAACATTTCTTGGTTATAGGTGACACTATTGATGCCTATAGAAATCACTATATGGAACATTTCCAAAAAGAAAATATGCATATCGATCAATTAAATCTAGATGAAAAATGTTCTAATATAAAAAAAACAGTAAAATTAAAACTAGATCTGCAAGCACCCTTATCCTTTAAAGAAATTACAGACACAATAAAAGAGGGTAAAAATAATAAAGCTCCAAGTGTAGATGGCATAATTATGGAAATATATAAACTTTTTCCTTCAAAGATACTATCCCTCTTCCATAAACCTCTATTAGAAATTCAATCACAAGCTTTAATACCACTCTCTTGGAGATATTCCTTAATCATATCAATCCTAAAGGAAAACCAATCCCCAAACCTCTGTACCTCATATAGACCTATATCATTATTAAATAATGACTATAACATATTTATGATAATATTAACTAACAGAATGAAAATACCACTATCCAAAACAATAAATAATGATCAAACTGGATTTATATATCATAGACACACACATGACAATATTAAAAGGATAATTTCTCTTATAGATTATGTTAATAAAGAAAATAAACACTCATAACTAGCTTAGATATAGAGATAGCCTTTGATTCCCTAAATTGGGACTATTTATTCAAAATCCTAATGTTATTTGAATTTCCTGCATCCTTTGTTCATCTCCTAAAGAATATATATATATATATATATATATATATATATATATATATATATATATATATATATACACACAAATAATTTAGTGTATGTCAAATTAGGTCCTTTTACCTCTGAATCTATATATACAACAAAAGGCACAAAACAAGGATGGCCCATGTCACCAATTCTATTTGCTCTGGTTATTGAAATATTGGTAGATTCAATTTGTAACAATATAAAAATCAAAGGAATAGATATTTATGAACAATACAGTTCTAAAGTAATGCTATTTGCTGATGACATATTACTAACATTATCTAATACAAAAGAGGCACTAGAAGAATTAGATATATTAATTGACAAATTTCACATGACTTCAAGACTCTATTTCAATAAATCAAAATAAAAATTTTATTTTTAAATAAAAAAAAAGAACTGCAGACCAAGGGGGATCACATCATAGAGATACAAGAATCTACTTTAAAATATCTAGAAATTGAGTTATGCAAGGATAATAATGAATTAGTCTAAAAAAAAACTACAATAATATCATTAATACAATTACAATATCTGTGGAAAAATGGAACAAAATAATATTAACATTTGAAGATAGACTACAGTTAATAAAAATAGTTTTACTGCCCAAGATCCTATATATAGCCTTGGCAATACAACTGTTACCAGAAAGGAATATACTTAAAGACATAAATTCATGCCTATTAAAATGTTTATGGTTTCCCAAAATAAACAGAATAATTTTAATACATCATATCAGACCATGGAAACAGGGAGGATTACATTTTCCTGATATAGGAACATATATATAAAAAACATCAATATCTAAAACAATCTCAGATTGGATAAGTCTAAATTATTCTGCAAATTGGAAAGAATTACTAACTGTAATATCAATAAATGAATTTGATTTACAAAACAAAATTTCAAATAAATAAAAACAATTAGCCATTGCACCTATTATACATTAGTATGCAATATAGCATAACTAAACTCACTAAAACTCATATGATTAACTATTATATTGACTCATTTAAGAAAATTATTGATGCAAATATAGATTTAAAAATATGGTTTGATCTTTTAACACCATTTATAGTCATGAAGAACTTTCCACATAAAATATATAGAGAAATTATTAATTCTTGGGAACAGAAATGATTTTTTGTTGGCTCCAATGTATCAAAGAACTAAAAGTTTTAGATATGCAAGTAATAAAAACAACATACAAAATTCCACAACAGGACTGGCTAACTTTACAGAGTATTATGTCATATTCACAAGATTTAAGTAGAAAAATTAACAATTCTTAATTTAAAGAAATACCTAAATTTACGAAATACATATATGAAGTCATATATAATAACTTTGACATGGGAAACAGTATTTCAAAATTTTACAAAATACTGATAAACCGTAAAACAACACCCAAAACCTCATACTGGAAATATATAACAAAAAGACACTCAATACAGTTAACTGAAGATATTAAAACACATATCTTATTATTGATAAAATATACATCCTT
Source organism: Protopterus annectens (assembly GCF_019279795.1). Lineage (NCBI taxonomy): Eukaryota > Metazoa > Chordata > Ceratodontiformes > Protopteridae > Protopterus > Protopterus annectens. The sequence goes on from NC_056725.1 coordinate 1,084,908,286, forward strand.
TACATGATACTGGAAAGTTTTTAATTGGAAATGCTTGCACAGAGCATTCTTAACCCCAGATAGAATCAGTAAAATTAGTTCTTCCATAAAAGGAATATGTTGGAGATGTGAGCAAGTACACAATGCAGATTGGAACCACATTTTCTTTGATTGTGTTAATATTAAGCTATTTTGGAATGATGTTAATAACTTTCTACAAGCTTTATTTAATGAATCATTTTATTTAACTAAAGCTCTTGTATTATTTAAATGTGAACGAAGGTCCTCATTTGAATAGGGCAAACATGTATCTAGCATGGACTACACTTGCAATATCAAGGAAGTGTATAACAAGAAGATGGAATACAAATACAATACCACATTTGGAAGACTTCTACAGTCTACTGAAGACCACAGCATTACTGGAAATTAAAATTAAAGAACTAAGAATTTATCCAAAGCCATTTATCAACAACCCTTGGGGAAAAGTCTTATCATTGATTGATGCTATACAATAATTGATCAGACACTCTGATAATGGATCGGACATACTTATAAAGTAACTGTATACATTAAGATGTGTTATAGTATCAGGCTAATGTAAATAGTGCACATAGTTATTTAAGATGTTATATATAAATATTATGGAATTCATTCAAATGTATTTAAAAATAAAAAAAAATTGAGAAAAAAGAAAATGAAATTACCAGCAAAACTACCCCATGCCTAAGTAAATAAACTGAATATAACTGATATTCAGAAAACTAGACAATAAAACTAATAATTCTTAGTGCAATCCTTACTATACTACTAAAACAATGCAAAAAACTTACTCTACACCTTTAAATATATATAAAATTACATCAAATCTATATTAGAAAAAACACCAGAAAACAAACTATTAATAAAAAACAGGCAAACTATTTAAAGCTTCTGCAAGAAATAAATGAATAATACAAAATCAAACTAAAAAAATGTAAAGATAAACGAATACTTAAAATCTGTGTATGTGTGTGTGTGTGTGGGGGGGTGCAATTCAGTGATCTATGAAATACCTAAGTATATCCTGTACTGTAAAATTAGTGAGCTCAATGTTATGATTCCTGGATTTGCTGCACATCAAGAATTTTTTTTTTTAAGTTTGCAGTGCAAAATGTTTCAGGTGTCAGACCCCAGAACCTCCAGTATTCCAAGTGTAATATGTGCATGTAAGTAATTAAGTACCCAGAACATAAAACAAAAGGTGCACAGCTGAATGAAATTTTGTTCTCCAAGCTCATGTACAACATAAACAAGCATAAACACAGAAACAAAACACAAAGACAAATGCACATAAACAGCAACAGAGCTCAAAACATCCAAAGACACAGAAGCTTCTCAGCCATGCTCAATTCATCACGGTGACAATACAGGGACTACAGTCATCCTCACCATCCTTACTTCCACCAGCTCAATTTCCATCACCAGCCACAAATCAAGTCCCAATCTGGTCCCCTCTGACAACATAATTCAAAAATTCAGATCTAGATTTAATCAACTCTGGCGACAACAAAGTCAGGTTTCCACTACCTGCAATGTGGCGTAACTACTGCAATATGAAGGCCTGCATAGCTATAGTCAGTCCAACGATCACCTCGCAAACTTCACCATAAACACCATTACCAGTTCCATCTCCAATGCAGCAATATCCTTGAAATCTAGTCCAGTCCATCCGACCCAATCCAGATCCAACATCAATACCAGCAGACAAAACTTGGGTCTCTGCCATCTGCACTGTGCACAACTCTCCTGCTGAGGCCCTAATTGCCATGACCCAGCTAATGATCCCCTCACAATGCAAAAAGCAAAGCAATCTGGACAAAATGATCCAGACACTGCAGCCAGATACAACTGCACACTCAACTAGCCATAAACAGCCTCCCAAATGGATGACAAATCAACACAAATCCTATGCAAACACAAAATGCACAAATCCTATGCAAACACAAAATGCACATCGGGAGCTGAGGTAACCACTGTCACACAACACACCAACATTTTAATGGCATTTTAGTATGTATGTGTGTGTGTGTGTGTGTGTGTGTGTGTGTGTGAGCTCATCTCCTTCCATCTTACAGCATCACCTTCACATGTCACCATGTATAAGACAGTTGCTTATTTTTAACAATTATATATTATAAACATATCTATCAGGTCATACCAGCTAGTGCTATGCCTTAGCAAGATAACTATAAAAAAAAAAAAAAAAAAAAAAAAAAAAACAGCAAAGTTAAAGTACTGAAAAAATACCAGAAGTAAAATATCCAGAGTGTAAAGAAAATTGTGCTATTTAAACAGGGCTAGGTAAGGCAAGAAGTAAGTGGTCCTGAGAGATTTTTCCAGATACAGTAAAAGCAAAGAAGAAATTCATAAAAGGAGTGGATCCATTTAAACTAGTACAAATAAGCTGTAAAACTATTTTGGCCCTGCTTAAGATAAATGAAAAATGTGGGGGGGGGGCTGATAGTTTGTTAATTCTGGCAGACGAAATTAGGTAGCGCAGCCTTGTGCTTCCCTAGCTAAATGCACATTTCATTACAGTGTGTTCTTTGTGTTGGATATATGACAGTGAAATTTTGCCACTGTATGTCGTTGCCACACTGGCATCATCATCTGCAACTCATGTGCCATTCTGTAACATGTGTAAGATATCATGTTTTTATTAAGATTATTATATATCAGGTGCAAATACAATTATTTGAACATTCCTAGACTGGGTCTTGCACTTACCAAGTAGAAACACTTTGGAAACTTAGCCCAGTGATGCTGACATTGTAAATCAGGCATCTGCCACACATTTGTATTGTGTGATCTGCACAACAAATGAAAATATTTATTATGAAGCCACTTGTACCTTGGACAACCAGGCAATTCAAAGAATGGTAGTCCCTCCTATTGATATTAACTCTCTGTTGGCCATCTGGTAACCTAATTGCTAAATAAGTGCAATGAACGCTACCTAGATTTGAATGGAGGAAGATGATGTCTCAGGAGCCATTTAGAGTGATGACTTTCAACTCTGGGTTAAGGAGTAATCAAATATAATCCGCCACATGTTGAATCCACAAAATAAGAAACTTATGAATGATTCTGGAGGCTCCCATCATATTCCCTGTTGGATGGTGAAAAGTATCTGAGTTTAGATTATTTACTGCACCATATAACATATGCAGCAATGCTAAAAGTGAACTATAAATTCCGTGAGGTGCCATATATGAGTCAGATGCATGAGTTACAAGGGTATCCTTTTCAATCTAGTAGTCACAGATGGTTCTCAACAACTGTGAGCTTAATTATAGACACTGTTGTATCTACAATTGCAGGTCTAGTTTAGGAAACACAAGGTTATGCAATGCCGGGAATACAAAAAGATGGTTCAAATGAAGCGGTAATAGTAGTAGATAGGAGCTATCAGGTAGTAGCCAGATAGACTGGAGTTGACTGGAGATAAGGAAAGAAGAATCTAAATTTAGAGGAGTTAGGGTAAGTGGATGTGGGAAAGATAAAGGAAAGAAAGCAGAATAGGAACATTAGGAAAAGACAATAAGATAGTAGGGCTGGAAAGGAGGAAAAAGGATGATTAGAATAAAATAGGCAGAAAGTCTATTGTCTGGAGCATCAGTGAACTTATGAATAGAAGACAGGGAAAAAGAAGAAACAGAATGTGGAAGGCATGACGTATCTTAAATATAATGCTTTAGTAAATTATTTTGTGAGTTAGGAGCGAAGAGGGGGAGAAAGCTGTCTAGAAAGGTGCAGGTGCATAGGGTTAGCCTGGTATGGAAAAAGCACATAGCCATGGAGCCAGTAAATGTTATTTGAGTTTAAGTTTGGAAAGTTTGTTATTGTCATTTGCCTATTGCATCCATGTGCACACAGGTTGTTAATTGCAAGCCATATGTTCCCATATCAATGCTTAAATCCAATGTGCAATATGTTTTTTTTTTCCAGTCTGTTGACCATAACAATATTATTATTTTAAGGAGACATAGTAATGCTCCATCTGTATCAATAACAGCAGCAAATGTTGATAATCTCTTGTAAACCGCTTCAAGTTTTCTACTAGTGAATTTACAACAGGCTGACCCAGAGAGTAATTTATTAATAATTGCTTCATTGATGCCATATTTTTCAGTTTTTCTAGTTCATGCGTTTATGGTATAGATTCAAATTAGCAGTTTCTTCTCTTAATTACCATCTTTTCGGTCCCAAAATGATCATGGCAGTATTATTGGGTCTCTCATTCAATTGCTAAAGCTTAAAGTTATAGACAAGTATCAGCCTTTTGTTGCATGTTTGTTTAAAGGCTGTATGTTGTGGTGCATATAATCAACCAACAGAGTTCCCCAAGGATGGCCACAAGGATTCATCAGTGGAAATTACTGTTATTGCATGCTTAATGGAGATGAGTATCTGATGAGCTTTGATTTGTCAAATAAATCTGCATGTTCAATATTTCTTATCAGATCAAGCAAAAAGCTGTACAACCTCTACAAAATGGAATGGTTCACAGGTCGCTTACTGTACAAAACTAAAATGCAAAATACTGACTAAGTACAGACATATAAAAGAAATGTAGAAGAAAACATTAGCCTGTCATCTCCAATAAAGGAACAGCCATGAAGCTTTGATGTTTTCAGTAGTAATCATACAACAAGCAGGTGTACTGTGTAAAGCAAATCATCACAATGACTGCACAGTAATAAGGCAGGGCTTTCTTATCTTATTTGTTTTCCAGATTTGAGCACTGATCTCCATGGGCCATTTTCAGACTCAGCCTGTGAATAGCATCTGGGTAGGTGACTTGCTCAGACTCACAGTTACGTAACAGAGGTTGAAGGAATCAAATCTTGCACCACAGGAAACAGCGAACCGACAGCTCCTTAACCCTCTGAGCCAAGACACAGGATATCAGTAAGCATGTTACTCTTATAGTCCTAGAAGGGCTGCTACTGCATTGACAACTTTGACAGTTCTTGCAACTATATTCTCATAAGTATCTGTCTGTTGATCATGCATTGATTTGAATAGAATAACACGGTTATAGCTACACAAAACTTACCCAGCTATGTTTTACCTTATTCAGCTACAGGATATTAATTTTGCTGAAAGTGGGAAGAGATAATTAGGATAGAATACTATAGTATACATTATCTCATCTCATACTCAGGATGCTTTTATGCATACAAAGCACAACATGGGAGGAAAGCATGAATGTATGACAAATGCTAGCAGACACAAACCTAGCAAAATGAGGCCTAGAAACTATACATTTGAGTCAGGGAAACCGAATGCTGGTCTAGCCACTGTTGATCTCTCTCTTTCTATCTCTCTGTACACACACACACACACACACACACACACACACACACACATATATATATATATATATATATATATATATATATATATATATATATGTTTTTACTTTCATTCATTTAATTCATCCAAAATGCCAAGCCAAACATCACTAAAACAAGCACTAGAAGAGGTATAACAAGTGTTAAATTATCATTCCACCTGAAAGAAAGCAAATTCACCAGAAGAATACTCATTTTATGCAACTAATTCAGGTATAGCTTCAGTCACAAACTATGAGTAGGACTTGTACATTTTTTTTTTGTTTGCTTGCTTCTCAAAGTAGGAAGGCTGGGTCAAAACAAGTCCATGTTTAGCCACAGTCTTGATTAAAAAAAAACAAGAATGGAATATATGTACAGAAATTAACCAGAAAGAAGACTTCACACAACACAGTAGGCAAAATGGTGATAAGGGCACTGTTTGAGCATTACATTATTCAGAGTCAGTTAAGAGATGGATGCACTATTATTGGCAACGTCAAAACCAGAAGAGCAATGTAAATAAGGGCAATAAATGATACTGGTAAGCAAAATGGATTATCATACAGCTAAACAGCCTACCAATTTAGGATTTGCAGAAAGGCCCCAAGGAAGTCACGTCTCACACAGACACACACACACACACACACACACACACACACACACACACACACACACACACACACATTTTGGTGATGTGGCTTGGTTATGCAGCCAATATATGGACATAAACTGCCTTTATGAAGATGCAAAATGTTCAGAGACAGAAACTGTGGTTAGGGGGAAGAGCTGTATGAGGGAATCAGTCGGAAGGCATGGAGGAGAGGATAGTGGTAATGTTGTTTGAAAACTACAGCTGTCATTTTCTTGAAGACATTTTAATAGTTGCGCATGAAACAACATTGCATTTTTGAACTTTTGTAGTGTAGGGAAAGTAGCATCGATCTTTGCTTGAAACAAGTTATTGTCTGTTTGTGCTTATAGAATGCCAAGAATGTAGCACTAACGTTTTTATCAGCGATACAGGGAAAGATAGGGTAAGGTCATTGAAGGACCATAGCATTATTAGCATGAAGTTCTAGGTCACAGATGGTGGGTGTGTGGCAAGTTTTCCATCTAATAAGGAGCTTGAGTCAGAGTTTAGAATTTGGATGATAAAACAAATAAAAAGGCAGTCTGGTCTTTCTTAGGAAATTATTTGACTTTGGAGAAGATGGTTTACTGACATTCATATTATGTGTGCAGAATGATAAACTGACAGAATTAGTTGGCTGTGGTTTGTATGGTTCAGAACCTTTTCAGAGTCTAAGCTATCAAGAAAAAAAAATCTTATTGTGTTAAAGAAATTCAATTATATGTGGCTGATCAAACTTCAAGAAAGAGAGAGACTTTGAGACATTTCTAGTTTTAGAAGGTTTTGTTAATTTTTTTTGTTCAAGTTGCATGATTCTGAAGGATGTTTATCAAACCCTATGGAATACTATTTAAAATGGATTGGGAGAATAGTAGTTTCCAGTTTGTTTCAAGAATAATGGACCAGTATTTTGGAATCTGTTTAAATCCAGAGTTTGTTCAAAGTATAATTTTTTTCTTGATGTTTATAAGGTTATTTTTGTTCAGTATTAAGGATCCAGGTACATAGTTTTACAAGATCGCCTTACAGTTGCTTTTAAATTGTGGAGGCAGCAAGCCTTTAAATATTGTTAGTATTACAGAAGAATTTATAAATGATTAAATGTTGCTGGTAACCAGGTCTATGTTAAAAGAGAAGGGCTGGGAAACCAGAACAGATGATTGAAAGATTCCTTTTGTAAAAGTGGACGTCATGGCTTTTATAGGGGTGAGGGAACAGCATTTTAGAATAACCTATTACAAAGGTAGCTGGAAAATAAGGCTTTCATCTCTTTGCTGAATATGAAAGAAAAAATAGTTTTCATGAATTTGACTAAATGAGTTAAAAGTTGGTTAATGTTTTATGGAAAACAGTACTGCATGGTATTAAGAGTCTTGTCAGGATCTGGAACAGTACTGTATGGTGGTATGAGTCCTGGAAGGATCTAGAACAGTACTGCATGATGGTAAAGTCCTGGCAGGATCTGCAACAGTACTGCATGGTGGTAAGAGACCTGGTAGGATCTGGAACAGTACTGCATGGTGGTAAGAGTCCTGGTAGGATATGAATCAGTACTGCATGGTGGTAAGAGTCCTGGTAGGATCTGGACCAGTACTGCATGGTGGTAAGAGTCCTGGTAGGATATGAAACAGTACTGCATGGTGGTAAGAGTCCTGGTAGGATCTGGACCAGTACTGAATGGTGGTAAGAGACCTGGTAGGATCTGGAAAAGTTCATGGTGGTAATAGTCCTGACAGGATCTGGACATCACACTTTTTTCATCCCGTGTATTAATCATTTCAATAGTTGGATTGTCAAGCAAAAACATCTCCTTTCACAGCGGTATCTACAAACCTTTGATACATTTACTGATTTCTGTTAACTACTTCACCCAACAATAATTCCTACTATTTGTAGGAGCACTTTGGAATATAAAAATCTACTTTATAAGCTGTTTTTCTCTTTTTTTTTTCTCTCTTATGAATGTGGCATGTTGTTAAAGTTAGCCTGAATTTGTGACAAAACTGTTTATTGCTATAACAACATAAGTGCCAAATAATTACTGGATTTATATATATATATATATATATATATATATATATATATATATATATATATATATATTTTTTTTTTTTCCCAAACATGTCCACAACCACCATTATCTTTGATGATGATGAAGGCAAAGCAATCTTTCTGTATAGCATTTACAATGAAATATAAATTTGAGCATCATCTTTTATTATCTATCTATACATATATACAAAACAAATCTGCTGATCTGTAAGTAAATAAGATAAATAAATACATAAATTATGCATGGGTGTATTGGCAGACTGTTTTATACTGACATACTTCTGCAATCTATTTAAACATAACAAGACTCAGGATCAAGTCCTCCATAAACCATAGCTCTCAACCTCCTCCCCATCTCTGAATGTGGAACACTACCTCTTATGTAGAACTAATAAACAAAATGTGGTGTAGCTTACAAACAGCTTACTAACAACTTCATTTAGGAAACTCACAGGATTGTTAAAATGGGGTCTATTTCATGTAATCGAAGGTTCAACTCTGCAAACCTCCATTTGTTGAGCTGACAAGAGCGAATATTCATTTAAACGTTCACATTAGTGAATTTCTAACACAGGAAATGGTATTAGTTGGCCAACACTGCTTCTGTCATACACATAGCACAGTATGTCAAACCCATCACACCCTCCCACCTATATATACCAACTCCGAGATTGTACTGCAGTGTGTAAAAGGGAACTTTTCCTGATGTTGGCCAACTAATTCCATTCCTCGTTTTAGATATTCACTAATGTGAACGTTCACTTAAGTCAATGTTCACTCTTGTTGGCTTGATGAACAAGTTGAACCTTCGATTATATGAAGTAGACCTGTTAAAATGTATTACTTTATACCTATAAATCATTGTCTTGCTGAATTAATATAATTCAGTATTATTTGCCATGGATATCATTTTAAAGAATTCTCAAAACTGAACATGTGCTAGACCATTTTATTATAGAACAATGAGGAACATGGACTTTTTAAGACTCAGGATGAGGAATGTTCCTCTTAATGAGGTATACTTGTAAGTTATGCCAGAAGCTTAAGCATCTTTAAAAGACTTTAAAAAGGAAAAAAAAATCCTGCTGTGAACCACCTGAAAGAATAATTTATTTTATTTATTGTCTTGTTCAGGGTTATGCCCTGTGGAACTGACCTCAATAATCATGAAGAAGAATCTTTGCAGTATGACAGTTTAAAATGAAGACAACATTGTTGTGAAAAAACAAAAGTAATTCTTACTCTTAGAAGAAATAGGATAACAGCCCCTCTTTCTAGTATTCTTTTATATGGAGCTTTCTTCATTTCTAAGCCAAGATTGCATTGATTTGTCATTTAAATCATTATGTTGAATGGTCCCAAAAAATAGATGTAATTTGCTTTTCCACAGTAATGAGAATAATCTTTGTAGTTACAGAAGATGTAGCTGGCTCTTTCTGCTGCAGAAGAATGCGCAAACTCTTCTGTGATGAGATTACCTGGATCACTTATTTCTTATTCTCCCAAATAAATTTAATTCTGACCTAGCTTAGTTGAATATTTATTTTAAATTATGTTTCAAAGGCAACAACATTAATCAAGGCTTTATGCACACAATTATACATGATTGCACAGCTCTACTCTGAGAAGTCAGCAAAAAAATTGTTGATGAATGTCACCAGAGCTCATGGATGGGGATTTCTTTTTCTTTATCTTTTCCTTCATTAATGAACCGGCTCTGATTTTGGGTTATTTCCTTCATTTATTTCATTTTTGCTTGTTGTAGTCAGTTTCAGTTGTCTGGTTAAGTCTCCCCTACAGTTGCTTAATATGAAATTCCTCGATCACCAGTATCAGGAAGAAAAAAAAAAGACAAAAGATATAATGGCAGACATTGTTTACCATAGGAAATCATTGCATGTGCGATTTCTAAATGTGCCAGCAAGCTTTTACATGTATTAGGAGATTTTTCCCTTATTCAATTTAGTTCAGCTGTAAAATTGATTTGGGGGGCTTGCCTCACACATTGGTGGGTGCAGAGGAATTTCCCTCCTACAGCATCAGGCCTCACTTCTCTGGCCAGTCCGATATTTCCCAAATAACATCTGTCCTATCGGACATTATTGCTTGCATGAATGCCATCACCACAAGGGCTATGTACAGAAACAAAGATTGTTATGTAGGGAAGAGAGAAAATGAACACTTGTAAAATGGACAGTTGTATTATTTAGTTAGATAAGGTATCAGCCCGCTATAGACGGTAAAGCTGCGCTCATCTTTGGGACACACAGAAGGAGAATCAAGGCACTGCATGACTTAACATGCAATACAATACAATTGCTAATCACAAGTATTTGATTTATCTATTTACTTTCTTACTTAATTACTATCCTTTGTTGCAGGGTTACTCCCATCAGGTGAAAGGAAATTTGGCAAGTGCATCAGGAGAATTCTCCTACTTTTTAATAAGTTTTGTGTTTTTCTGAAATGGAGAATTTAGTTCACCTCTGCATGCCATTTGAACCGAATGGGTATGAATCCATTCTCAGAAAGCTACATTATCTTCTCTCTCTTCAATGCCTTCCATAAATGCTAATTATAATTCTATAACTGTACATATTCTGGTACAGCATACAGTCATGTAAGTGTGACATGCTGAGGGTTGTATACATTTCCTTCTTCTGTGGCATGGCAGATAGCATAGCCATTACAACAATCTATATCACTGGGATTCATTCAGAAAACTGGATTAAACATCAACGTCCATTGCAAAGTTATTGGCTCATAAGAACAATGTGCTTATCTGCTGTTCCTTTGTAGTTACCATATGTATTTATTCGCCTGTGCATGTTTCAGCTGAAAACATTACAAATATCACTAGATAAACATTTATTGTTCTTCATATTTCTATAAAAATCAGGCAATTAATTGGATCATAGGTTCTTCGTAATCACTGGACTATTTGAAATCAAGATTAAAATTGTGTGCACACAGTCCTTAATAATGACAAACTGATTTGAAATCAGTAGAAGTTTACGTAAAGTGTGCATTTCAAGAAAACATGATTCAGACACATGATGCTGAAGAAAGCCATATATTAAAAGAATTAATAATTACCTGCAAGTCCTGGATCTAAACCTCTTTCAAAATGGTATCTCATATATAGACCAGCAAAACAGGGCTTTAAAATGCAGGAAAGAACAAGAAAATGAAAAGGACATATAACAGATGAAAGAAAATGAAATAAAAAGTAAGAAAGAAACGGGTAATTAATTCGAGATGAATATCAGAGATCAAAAGAGAAAGGAAAATGCAGTCATGGGTATTTTGTAGGAAGAAAACTACTGTTGTGGGCCTTATCTTAATATGATCTACTGTTGGATAATCAAAGCACTCTTAACTGGATCCCTTTTCAATGGACATAGCTCACTGAATCAGCTTGAATCCAGCAAACACATGGCCAAAAGGTTCTCGTGAAGGGTAAAGGCTCACTCACCTGCTTGAAAGGACCCTTTTTACTTTCAATTATGAATAACTCTGAGGTCAATGCATCATGTGGAAAAGGTCATTTTTTATGCAGGATATTTGGACAAAAGTATTTGTAGCAAGTCGTGCTCTACAGATTCAGCACTGTCAGACTGTAATTAAATGAAAGTAAATATGATCTGCTAAATGCTTATCCAATTTTTAAATGTATTCTCCTTGATGAGCAAAATGCATCTTTACATTTAAAGAAAAGTATTCTTATCACTTTTAAAAAGTGGATATGTCTGAGGAAGGTTTGGAACTCAGCTTGTTCATTTTGCTGTAAACAAATATACCTTCTCTTTTTATAGCACAGCTTCCTTAACTCATTCCCTCCAATGGAGCTCTGGAAGTTTGCACTGTAACTTCCAATGGATGGAGCCTAAGCTTTTTGATAGAATCAAATTATTTCCTCACATTTAAAATAAATATTTATGTATTTGGAACCATAAGGCTTACTAAAGAATTGTAAACTCAAACTCTTGCACAATCTCTTTTTAAAGTGGTAGTTTTCTTTAGATTTTAGATCTTAAACTGGAATTTATACGTCACAGTAAATAAAGTAACTATTATGTGTGTAATATTTTGTAAACAACAATATTTCAGTAACCACTCAAGCTACACACATACTGTCAACAGCATTTTGTTCATACAGCCGGGAGCTTTCAAATGAAGTTAAGCAAGTCTGTCTAGGCTATGTGGTTCTGGAGTTATTTAGAAAACATAAAATTTATAACAATATAAATAAATATTATACAAAAACAATTAATAGAACATTGTCTGCACTAGACAGAGGTCAAATATCAATACAGCTGTGTTTGCCATATGCTTTAAGGTGAACTATTTAATACCTTGTATGCAACATGGATTTGGAATTGTTAATGCAAATAGGAACAAGTAATATTTGACACTTAGAGATGTCAGTAGGATGTAACTGCAGAAACACCTGGAGGTGTCACCCAGCTGTAATGAGTTAACACACACACACACACACACACACACACACACACACACACACACACACACACACACACACACACACACACACACACACACACACACACACACACCCACACACACACACACACACACACACACGCACACGCACACACAGAAAAAACAAAACAAAACATGCAGGCAGATAGATCACAGCTACCAAAAGTAAAGTAATTTCATATGTGCAATGAAAGGTAATAGGATGCTCAGGTCATTTTGTTCCCTGCAAGATGTGCTTGTCAATTTCATTGAAAAGATAAAGGATATTTACGGATAAGCCCATACATTTATTAATGGTAGATGATGGTCACACATGCCGAAGTTCATTTCACTTTGTCAGTGTATATTCTTAAACTTATTGCATACTGTTTATTGAATGCCTTCTCCAGATCAGTGGTGACCTTCACAGGCTGAATACTTATTACAGAGGATCATAACAGTTCTTATCCATCTATAACAAAAAGGTCTTGTCATTCCAGTAGGCAGCCACACTCTGGCAGTGTCAGAAAAAGAGGTGTCAGCAGAGGTTTTCAGTTTTTATTTTTTTTTTTTTGTTTGTGTTTTATGTTTCTTTTTTTTTTTACTTGAAGAATGAGTACACAGAGGAAGTCATTTATAAAATTGAATTTTGTAAACTAGATTGCAGAAGACAGTGAGTGAAACAATGATGTTGTCAATGTTGCATGAAGGTATCACTTCATTTACTTAGCCATTATGTTCACAATTTCATTATCCACAGAGGAAGCACAGTCAGAAAATGTTACCGTTATATGCTGTGACAGCCTTATTAGAAAAGATGAACAAGTAGAAATGAATTTATGTTCATTGATCAAGTTCAATGGCCATACGACTGCATATTAAACTCTAGCAGAGACTCCATTTTGGAACAATGCTTGAATAAGCACTTTGGGCATACTCGCATAAAAACATGGACCTATGTGTACACACTTATAAATCCCGAGAGAGAGATACATACAACACATGGGTACACACACATGCACACACGCAAACACACAGCAAATGCAATCCTTAGGGAGATGATAATGTTCTAATTTTTCACCTGTGTGTCGGCTTCAAACTAATTCAGATTAGGAGATTATCCATCTTATGTCTGAAACTAATCTGTGCACAGTGCTAGCCCATTAAAAAGATCACCTCTATACAGATAACAAACGATGATGTTCACATTTATATTTCCTTGTAAATGCTATGCAGAAAGATTGCTTTATCTTCATCATCTTCAGAGATAAGGGTGGTTGCTGGAAAGGTTTAAAAAATATATATATCCATTTAATACTTGCACACTTCACCTACTACTCATTCACAGAAGCCACGACTACAGGTAACTTGTTAAGATCACCACACTGCCTATAATATGTTGTTAGGATCTCTGAAACAACACTCTTACAGACTTAATGATGTGCAGACTGTACAAAGATGACACTGCAACCAAGAACTGAACTATAGAGAACAGATGCCATGAGCAGCACATCTAACTACTGAGCTGCCCTTTTCTCCTTTATTTTAATTCAGTTCATCAATTTATTTGTTGACAAGTTAAGTGAACAGGTCCTCTTCAAGGTTTTTTGTCACCCATGACCTGGGTCACAAAAGGATAGGTAAATGAAGAACAATACAATACACTCAAACACACGCACAGACACATACAAGTAAAAACATATATATGTGGACAGCTTAGTGTAACAAAGCAAACTGTGTGATTTTTGAGATAGGAGGAAAGTGGAATACTTTAAAGAACACATATATGGATGTGATGAAAACATTCAAACTACACAAAAGCATAAAGGCATTGGCACAAGTCAGGAATGAACCACCACCATGCAAGCACACTGATATAATGTGAATGAAAAAAAAGCTTCTAGCTTGCAGAGTTTGGAGTTTGACTTTTGATGATGTTAACACAAGCAAGGCTTCATTTTTTACCAGTGTTTTGTTGAAAAACATATAGACAAAACTAGTTATAATCTCTGAAATCCATGGTTTCTTTTATTTGAACAGCTGTACACTAAATCTGGCTTAGAATTGTTAAATTCTTGTTAATCAGTAGCCAGGCATGATATTTAGACCACTGTTTATATATGTTCATATGTAACACTGATTTCACACAAATGAAAATGTGCTTGTGATATAAATAAGCTGACCTAAGTGTGTCTTAATGTCTGTTAGTGAAGGTATTTATTACACTTTAAAGATTTAAATCATCAGGATTAATCATGAAAAGCATGTCACTACAAACAGTATAAGCTGATAAATACAGCTGTACACAAAAAGCTTCTTTTAACAAAGGTAACATGACAGAGCCGTATTAGCTATCAGATTCAGTCATTTCCATTGCATTTAGTAATATAAAATCCCTGCATCTGTGGAAAATAGTTTAATGTAGAGATATACTTCAGCAGGAAAGTAACTGTACACAAGTAACCTTTAGATGAAACAATGTCATTAGACACTAACTGCAATTAAATCAGACCACAGTATTCATGTAGTGTTGTTTAATATAATGTACATTTGAAAAAAATATATTGTCCAACAATTACAAAACATGAAGGTATGAATCCTATGCGTGTGTAGTTTAGTGTATCTACGCCTCTGGCCTACTAGTAGTAACAAGCAAATACTTAGCTGTATCAAGTGACCGACAAGAAAACCATACTCTCTGAAGTGACATATGGATTCATTCTTTTCATTTTTTAGATTTACAGTTTTATGCCGGATGTATTCTGTTTGTTACTACTTGTGCCTAAAGTCATTTCATACTGTGATATCACTCACTGACTTCCTAAGCATACTTAACCCTTGACCTAGTAAGCATGCTTTCTACAAATCAAGAAATAACATTAAGGACCTGATACCTGCATTGCTAACGAGCACGTTTTCAAACTACGATGTACTCCAATAGCCAAGAGTAGAAAGTAAGGTCATGTAATCAGAAAGATGTGGCAGGCAGGAATATGTGATCCAACACAAAAGGCCACTGTGTGGATCTCTAAGAAAAGTATTCTTACAACAGAGAATAGAAGCAAACATGCCACAAGAAGGGCAATCCTTTAATCGCAACATTTTTCAAGTAGCTGTAGTACTGCCTAATAGTAAAAGGGCAGTTGACAACCTACTGGGGAATAGTTTTTTGAGCAAATTGATAGGACATTTTTTTCACTCAGTGAAAGAGATAACACATGTTCAGTCTTCTTAAAGTCATCTACCTACTTCAAGCAGCATTTGTGCTAATGGCAGATATCTATGGTGGGAAATGAATTCTCGTCTGTTTTTTGCCCCACTAAATAAAACAAGGGACTCCTAAAACATAATGACCATCACATCTGAACTCAGTACACTGTGTAAGTATTAAAATAATAAAATTGTATTTCAAAATATAAGAAGGATGGCCATGAGTGTAGTGAGGGGCTGTAGCCCTACCTCCTAACTTATATAACAAGACTTTAGCCTGCACATGCTAGTCGAAGAGAAAAAATTCTATGTAGCCCACATTGCCATTTCAACAACTACTGGCTGAAATAATTACATACTTGACAGCTCAATAAGATTCCAAAACACATATATGAACAACTGATTCAGTGGTAATCCTAGAATGAAATGTGTGCTAGCATCCAACCACATCTAGATCTTGTGATAGATTAGATACGGATCCTTGTATATACAAGAGGTCCTCTAACTAGGACATGGTATGAAATGTGGTAGCTACTAGAAATAAATTCTTTGGAAGAAATCAGCACTGCTGTCATTACACAGCAGGTTCAAATGAAGTATGAGTAAGTCTTTCATTCCTCAACTTTATTTCCCAAGCAGGGGAGGTGTTTTTCTAGGATGGGTGAAAATGTGCGACACTTTTAAGAAGCTGTTTAAGCAACCATTGGTGACCTGCAATTTTGCCCTCCTAAGATAATAATGAGTCAAAACAGCCGATACATTCAGCTTGACCATAGAATAAACGACATCCATACTTTTCAATTGTCTGACGTATGTCATATACATATCCACATGAATAACTGAGTCTCAACATACTTTACACCCCACCTCTTAACTACAATACTAGCATTTTCTTTGCTATCTGATTCCTTCCCTCACCTCTATTTTTTTTGTATTTCTAGGCAATAATCCCATGATCTATTATCTATTTGACAAACCCGTTAATAAACCGTTTCAAATGCTTAATATTCAGCATCTACTAATGTATAAGTATCTTTTATACTGTAATACTTGCCTCTTTTATAATCTAATCAGGAAATGTATATCTAATTGTTAATGTATATCATTTAATGTCTGCTCATGTATATCACTGAAAATATGTTTAAAATTTTTGTCATACGTTGGAGGATTTCTCTCCAGGCCTCAGCTGAAAAGGGTTATTGATTAAACTCAGTTGGTTTAACCTGGTAAACAAAAGCAAAAGAAATAAAAATAAATAAACAGCAGGATAAGAAGTAGATTTTCAGAATGGGAGGGCATCTTGCAGTTTTTTTTGATGAAATAAGAACCTTTTCTACTTGCAGGTTTAACTATGCCTCGCTCGTGGAAGGGTTCCTAGTTGTATTAGTATTTCTGATACTCATGACCAAAAGTCTGGCAGAAAGCCAAAAAATGAGATTAGCAAATTATTCAAGTTGTTTCCAGATGCACATACACCAGCAGATAGGCCAGCAAATATGTCAGTAAATACACCAACAAATGAGCCACCAAATACACCAACTAATATACCAGCAAATACTCCAGCAAATACACCAGCAAATATGCCAACAAATACACCAGCAAATATACCAGCAAATATGCCAACAAATACACTGGCTTTGCTAGTTCAAGCAGAATTTCCTATAACTCCTTGTCCTTGAGAACACAAAATCACTAATCTTCAGCCTCCATTGTGAGATAAGAATTGGTTTTGCAAGTTTTTCCCTGAACCTACTTGACTGAGATGTAGAAACAGGGAGAATGACTGCAAGACAAACAGGAATCTCCATTGCCAAAGAATGGAGAATGTATCCAATGAAAAATCCTTCTTGCCCTGGTGCTCTGACAAGAATATTAAAAGAAACATTTGCTCCTAAATGGCAAACCTTTCAATCCCTGAATTGTTCCCCTTCCAGAAGATACAATCCGGACATGGCTCCTGAATACACAGCTCCAAAAGAAGTCTGGAGCAGCAACTCTGGGAATCTACAAGCATCCCCACTTACACTAGCTTCTTAAATGCTGAGAAACTGATGTCATTGTATATGTACTACTGCCAGATGCATGGACATCACCTCCTTACATGGGATGTACAAATGTTTTCACCAGTCAATGTAACCTACAACTGATTTGGGTGCAGGAATTTAAGTTCTGCCTGGTCATTAGTGGGAGTTTTCTACCATTCAAGTCCAATACCTGGTAACTTTGTTATACCAGGAAAAGATATATAACTGCATGGTGACTCTGCAAGCACTGTTACCTCATAGGGCAGTGAAAAATAACATTCACAAGAATCTTAAATAATGCTACAAAGGTCAGTGGTGGCTACCAATTCCAGTAGTTGAATTAGGTGCAGACCTGGAGCCAGTGATGTATTCCAGTTGGGCTGCCAACACTGCAACTTCCCAACTATTCTAATTTGCAGGAAAATATGGCTGATGGCATCATATCGAAACTCCAGTGGCCTTGATAATGGCAGAGAAGCATCCCTAAGAGCACATTTCACAGTATAGTCTGGAGTGCTGCGGTCAGGCAGGAAGAAACACGGTTTTTGATAATTGGATTAGTGTTGAAGGTTGCAAGATGCTGTGACATTTTAATGGCTTCACTGATCTACAAAGGAGCTTCTTCACTTTTAATTAATTTTTTGGGACTGACTGAGGTAGATGATGAGGAGAAGAAGAACGAGGAGGCGAAAACAAAAGAAAAGAAACAGGATAAAAAGAAGAATAGGTGTGGATGTATCATAAAAGCCCACCAGCCATGGCAAGGGTCTGCTTCCTCTTCAGGAAGTCATCCAGCAAACCCTAAGAAGAGTGACTTTGCAGAACTGCCTAGACATGGGTATTTAGGATAGAGCTTATTAGATCCTCATTCTGGAATTAACACCTTAGGCAAAACATCCTACTCAGAAACATACTTCAGCTGGAAACCCAACAAAAGCCTAACATTTTTAAATGCTACACTGTGAATAGTGGAGAGGAGGAATCCAATCTGTGATTAGTGGAGAGGATGAACCCAATCACTGCACATCAAGAAGATCTCAGATGTTAGCTCATAAGTTACTTAATTAGCTTATGGTTGTGTAATGCCACATTTATGTCTCAAGTATTTGTGCATGTTTGACAAAGCACAGTTACTTACTGAACTTATAAAAGAGACTAATGTGATGTGTCTGGAGGGGAGGTTAGGCTGTGTATGCTGCAGCACTTTAGGTTTATAAATTAGTACTACACTAACTACCCTTGTGGGCCATTTCAAGTCTCGCCAGTTACCCCATGTGAGAACCAAACCCTGAACCTTGTGCCTGTAAGGTAAACGCCTTAACCATTATGCCAATCTCCCACCTGATTTGATAGAGTGGGGAATCAGGACACATTGTACTAGATACTAGGAGATAACCATTATTTTTATTCCTCACACATTAAGGATCAAACATGTTCTCAGTTGATGTACTGACACAGTCACTCCTTAGTAAATAACAATGCAATAATACATTCATCCCACAAAGCATGAGGGCTGGTGTTGGAGTGCTGCTTCATCTACTGGGGGGGGTGGGGTGGCAGGAAATGTTCTAGCTACAGCTGCCCAGGCTTCATTCTAGCTACAGCTGCCCAGGCTACTAACCAAATATGGGTTATGTGAGCTGCTGTCTGGGCAGATGATGCTGATAC
This sequence comes from Protopterus annectens, assembly GCF_019279795.1. NCBI lineage: Eukaryota > Metazoa > Chordata > Ceratodontiformes > Protopteridae > Protopterus > Protopterus annectens. The sequence continues at coordinate 1,084,927,710 of NC_056725.1, forward strand.
AATTTTAGTTAACCATATTTTTGCTTTTTGTAATATAGCAAAGTTAAAAAGGTAATAAATGATCTGAAATAAATATACATGTTGGTGCATGTCATTACTGAAGATCTAGATGTCTGGTTAACAATGGAGTTGTTGGATATAATATTGTCAGTTCTATTAGGTCATCAATTTTTTCCAGGACAGACATCTTTGTGATCAAAAACATTTTTTCATCAAGATTTGTTTTTTATCACATCTGTGAAAAGTTCCAGTGGTTCATGCCAAGAACCAGCTGTTAAGTGTTGCTGTGGCCAGCAAACTAGTTGCAAACACCTGTGCTGCCATTGCTTGCACTGATATTGGGATGAAAATGATGTAAGAAACATAATTCCATAAGTACCTGTATCTGTATGAGAAGAGATGTAAAATATGTCAATGCCACAGCTAGAAGTGACAGTGAGATAACCAATGGTCATTTTCCATAATAAGAGAGAGGTGACTGTGATGTTTGCATAATAAGAGAGCTCTGGCTATGATGAGGATAACATCACTTTCCAACAATGTACAGTGTGGCAGACTCAGAGCTTATTGTAATATTTAGAGAGATGGAGGTCACATTCTTTTCTATGGAGGGAGAGAGACTCACATCTCAATAAAACAAATCTCCATGATATTTTATATGAGGCTGTTGTTTACTTTTAAGTTTCAGAGGTGAACCAAACATCAAATATGCTGTTTATGAAAATGATCTTTGCAGATAAATTGTTTTCTTTGATGTTTGGATAGGTTCCAACACAGCACTTCTTTTTTTCTTTTTTCTTTTTCTTTTAAGGGCCTTGTATGATGTCAGATGTTCAAGAACTACTGACATCCCTACATTCCGTTCAAGATGCTAAAAGAATAGAAACAATTCTTGAATTCTGTGTATGCATTGTTAGGCATATATAGGTTCACAGTCCACAAATTCTGAGGTGTATACTAGGCTAATGACAACTAGGGCCCTTCTAAGCTAACATATGCCACCCAAATACCCAAACTCTGACTTATATAGGAGGCAATTTTTTGACTGCCTCCAGCTGTCAGAGACATAGACACCAGACCAGGGGTGAATTTCTGATTATCCATCCACTGGTCCAAGTTGTGCTTAAACAGCTATTAGGGAGGAACTCCTCTTCATGTGAATGGGGAGCATGTTCCAGAGAATGTCTCTCCGACATGTCCTACTTATGTTGCAAGCAAAATGCATGTCTTTTGATCTAGTAGTCCTAATGCTGCTTGTTTTGTGGATGTGCAAAAGGTTCATTAAAACAGAGTGTAGGGATGCCTGGTAAAGATCACCTCTCAAAAATCTGTATCATACCGAATAAAAAGACAGGGCTTTGAACTAATTAGCATAGGGAATTATGCTTACTCCCTTTATTTTATTTGTAAGAAACCTTTGTGGTCATTCCAGTTGCTACATTAGTCAGGTCAGGTACATACTGAAGGGTCTTTATATTCCATGTTGGGTCTGATGAAGGCTGTGTACAGTTGTACAATGACCTCCCTGGACCTGGATGCCATTCCCAGAAGGATTTCTTACTACCTTGGACACATGTTGGTTGTATGACAGCTTAATATCTACATGAGTTTCCACATCCCTGACTAGTGAATCAACTTTTAGGGGTGTTTTATTGATAACATATTTATCCATGGTGGCTGTCTAGCTGACTTTCTAAAAGGTACTACAATGCATTTCTTGGTATTGATTTTTAAGCCACGGCTTTGGTACCAAGCGTTTGCATGTATTAGACTTTCCTGAAGGGTGTTCCCATTTTCAGGGGATTCAACGAGTGCTCCCAATTTACAATCATCTGGAAACTTGGTCAGCCTCAGGCCTTGACATTGGCTTTGACCTCCAAGACATAGATGACAAAGAGGAGTGGGCCCAGAACAGAGCTCTGAGGGACTCCACTGGTGAATGACCTCTTTGTAGAGGTGACCTCACAGATCCAAACATCTTGGGTCCTATCTGTGAAGCAGCTAGCTATCCAGCATGTTATGAAGGCGTTTATGACTAGTTCTGTAAGTATGTTGACAATGCCTATGTGGGTTATTGTATCAAATGCTTTAGCTAAATCTAGTTAGGCAGTATGCACGAGTTTACCCTCATCCAGTGCCTTAGTCAACCTTTCAGTGAAGTCTACCGAGTTAAGTAAACATGACTTTCCTTTGACAAAGCCAAACTGGGATGGATCAAGCATCTGGAGGTCTCCTATGTCCTTGTTGATAATTTCCATAATAATTACTTCCATGGCTTTGCAAATATGACTATTCAGACTAATGGGTCTGTAGTTTCCAAGATCTGTTGAAGGTCCTCCATTACAAAATGTGATGGCCGTCAGTCCTCCATTTTCATGACACAAAGTCTGTTTTAAGATTAGAGTTAAATAGTGACACCAGCAGTCCTGATAAATCATATGATAGACTGTTCAGGAGACATCATGGTATATTATCAGGGTCTACTGAGACCATGTACTTCACTTTAGTGAGCTCAGCCAGTACAGCCTCCCTAGTTATAGCTGAAGGGGTTATATCAGAGGGTATTTTTGGGGGGATGTTTGTGGGTGCGATAGGGGTAAAGTTGGAACTCAGTTTGTTCACTAACAGGTTAACTTTATCACCATGTGGGTTCATAGTTAAGTACTAGGCTAGCTGCCCTTGTAGCCCATTTTAAACATAGACAATTTCTCTTTTGTTGCTAATAAATGAACCCATCTCATTTGGTGTTAGATTGGCTTTCCCCTTCCCATTGCTGATAATTATATACTACCCCTAGTAAGAATAACTGGGATCATACCATCAATAACTTTTGGGGACCCATGCATGAGATAATGCATTTAGGAGCCACCATCTGTCCATCAGTGACTCAAAAGGATGGTCCTGGGGTAAATTTTCTGTTTTATATTCACAGATCCAAAATGTGCTTGAATATGGACAGGGATGAGGTTTGTTTTACATACATGGGGAGTTTGTTCCAGAGTAGTGTTAACCTTTGCAAGGTATACCTGTCTCTCCTAACCAATCTGTTCCTGTCACAGAAGAGTGGGTGCTAATGGCCAACCCTTCCTTCACAGTTTGCAGTTATAGCTAAAGTTATGAGGCCTAATGAAAGAGTAGGCAATTGTACATATTATTCAACAATCAAGTCTGCACTTTTTAATGACAGAAGGATGCTTTCAGCAAACGGACATGTTAGGCAGAAGCATGACTGAATACAGAAGAACCACGTGGATAGGATTTATTGTAATGTTTTAAGTAGTACAGTACAAAGAAAACTGAGGCAGAGCAACAAGATGGCAACACATTTTAAGTGCAAGTTTTCTGGTTGTGAGATTAGCAACTATGAAACTGAAAGATCCAGGCTGTGATAGTGCATCACTCATTTACTATGACAATGGAATTGTAACACACCCTAAATGAAAGAAATGCTACACAGCTGCAACATAAACACAATGCATGTGACAACAGTAAAACATAATTCTGATAGTCAGACATATCTCAGAGTTAGAAATTTATTACTACAGCAATCACAGAAAATATATTTGTCCTGTTTAAAGGACTTCAGACAACCTGAAAAAGTCTGTTATAATGACCAAAAGTACTTAATGTGGCTGGGTTAGCAACTAAGTGTCTAAGACAGAAATACTGGAATGTGGAAAGAACAGCAGCACATAAAATAACCTCAGAAAACTAGGGAAGGCAGCTAAGTGTAAAAGTAGTGCATGTCACCCACATAATATCCTAATATATGTCCTCTTCCATCTATCAGTCAGTTTAGAAACATAAGGGAAGCCTGCCTTACATGTAATATCATGTCCCTGCAACGTCATAACAGGCAGCCAACCCCCCTCATCCCCATGAACTGTTAAACCTCTGGCTCAGTACAATGACTTACATATACATAGTCTGCCTGCTTCACCTAGACATATTGGTTGCCTATGTAACCTTAGAGGAGTGTAACAGTTGGTGCAGTTGAAAATCAGTTTCTTAAGTTTGTGCTGATATTCCTTATCATCAACAGTATAAGGTTTACAATCAACATACCTTACATTCTGAAAAATAAGAAAGTGCTTCACTGGCTGTCCCTCTGCCATGCTGTTAAAAGAGCATGGCTTGTGATGATCAGAGGTGGAGAGTTATGGAGATATGATCCACCCCTTGGCATAGCTGTAGATGCAGACAGAAAGTACAGGTGTGAAAGATCTTACCATAACAGTAGAAGTTCCACTTCTCACTGTTAATGCATTCTTTACACTTGGGATATCCTGCCAAGGGTAGCCTAATGTCCAGCCAGCATATCAAAGCCTTTACTCCTTCTAGGTGTCATATGTCAGACGTATGTCCCACATACAAGGTCTAAAGTGTATAAGTGACATATGAATGCCTAATCCTTAGAAATGAAGTGCCCCAGAAGAACCAGAGCAATCGCAGAGAAAGTAATAACGTGTACATCCAGGAAGAGGAGAAGAAGAAAAAGATGGCTGAAAGGCCGCTCAGCCACAATAGAAAGTAATAGTGGGCAGGAGGGAGGGACCGAATACTGCAACAGTAATAAGTAAGATATCTACTGTTATGCTAAGATCTTACTTAACTGTACCATGTCCTTCCTTATCACTGCTGCAGTATTACTTACTCTCGAGAAAGTACAAGAGCTACTGGAAAGTATAAGAAGAGGAAGTCATAGAAGAGACCTCTATAAACCCATGATGGATGGTCCCGGCAAAACCACCCTGGCAATGGAAATAGCACCCAACTTCTAATATTTGGTAAAAGCATGAACAGAAGACCAAGTACCAGCTTCCAAGATGGATGTAGTTTCCAGACCCTTGAAAAAAGCACCAGAAGAGGCCATTGCCCTGGTAGAATGAGCACAACCAGAAGAGAAAATCTGCTCGTCAAGAAAAGAGCAGAAAACACAAATGGCCTTAGAAACACAGGATGAGATGTTTTTTCTTAGACACCATTAAATCTAGTTTTCTGGCATGAAAGGAAATAAAAAGTTGCTCAGATTTCCTGATATTTTTTGTCTTGTCTGAGTAATATCTCAGCTGTATGTGTAAATTCAGAGTGAGAAGAACCCTCTCACTAGCAGTCTATGTAGAAGGGAAAAACAGAAGGAAGAAGAATGGACTAATTCAATGACAAATCATGAACCACCTTGGGCATAAATGAAGGATTAGTACAAACAGACACCCTCTCCTTGTGAACCAACAAAAAAAGGTTGAACTGCCATGACTTCTTGAAGTTGATAGGCCCTTTTGGCAGAAGTAAGAGCTACCAACAATTCAGTCTTCCAAGTACAATGTTGGAGGGAAGAAAAAAAAGTAGGCTCAAAAGGGGACTGACTCAGTTTTTCAAGAACAACATTAAAGTCTCAAGAAGAAGGAATAGGCTTTCATGAAGGCCTGCTATGATGGATGCCTTTTAAAATAGTTTGATTTCAAAACTAGAAGCCAAAAGTGGATTCAGAGGCAGGCAGGAGGAATTGGCTGACAAATGAATATACCATACCAGAAATGTGCAACTCACACAAATAAGAAATGACCCTAGGGACTCCCACAGGTAAAGAAGTTACAGGTCATTCTTGAAACACCAAATACAAAATCTCTTCCATTTAGTCACATAGGATTTTCTAGTAGTGGGTTTTCTGGCCTCCTGAAAAATATAAAGCATGTCCTCAGAAAATTGATGACTGAAAGGAATTAAAACCCTATTATCCAAAGTGTCAGCTGAAGGGTGGACAAGTGAGTGTGAATGACAGATCCTTTGTCTTGTGTGAGAAGATTCATAATGTGAGGTAACTTTTGATGGATGCCCCAGTGCTATCTGACCCAAAAGGGTGCCAGAAGCAATATTTTCAGTGTGTCCCACATGATCTTGTGCAGGACTTGTGGTATTAGAGGAAGAAGGAGATAGGGATATAAAAACATTTCCTTCTGAGAAAAAGGCATGGTGTCCATTTTCCAAGCCACAGGGTATGGCACTCTGGAACAGAACTGGGGAATTTGTCTGTTCAGAGGGGAGGCAAAAAGATCTACCAGAGGAGTAGCCCACCAATATACAATGTCCAAAAACACATTCCTGTGAAGCTTCCATTCATTGGTTTTATTCTGAAGAAGCCCAGATACCAGGATGAAAGTGCTGAATTTTGTATTAAAGCAGAGTTTTGTGCACCTATCCAGCTCCCATTTCTTTAAGTGTTTTTAACCTTTCATGGTTCTAAGCTTCCATTCATGAGGATTTATCCTGGAACTGCTTAAAGAGTCTGCCAGTAGATTGTGCTCTGAAGGGGTGTAAACCACCTGAAGAACCAAGTGATGGCAGACTGCAAAATCCCATGCCTGAAGAACCAGGCTGCAAAGAGTATAAGATTCTGTGCCCCCTTGCCTGTTGCTGTAACACATGACTGTGGTATTGTCTGCAAAAATCTTTAGAGGACCTGAAGACCAAAGGAAGTTGAAGACCTGGAGAGATAGAATTAGAGCCCTCATCTCCTTGATGTTGATATGGTCTGTCAGTTGTTGATGGACTTTTAGGTTGTTGAAGGATGCTTCCCAATCATGATAGGAAGCATCCATTTACAGCTCCTGAGTAGGGAGAGGGACATGAAAGGGCAGGCCTGGATTTAAGGAAATGAGACGAATACAGCAGCAGAGCTCAAGCTTGAGATAAGGTAAGAGAGGGACCAGATACTCCAGAGGGTGGCAGTGCTGGAGCCAAACCATCTTGAGATACCATTGAAATTTCCTCATGTGGAGTTTGGAAAAGGGAACCATGGGATTGGTGGATGCCATATACCCCAGGGCTCAGAGAAATGCCCTTGCAGGAAGGAAGGGAAGAGGAAGATGAGACTGGAAATAAGCAGTCAGAGTGATGACCTTGAGAGGGAGGAGACAAGCTAGCATTGGAATGGTCTGAATCCTGCAACCCAAAAACACCTGGTCACGACAGGGAATCGACTCAGACTTTTTACAATAGAGGTTGAATCGCACACCACCCTGGATCAACTGGTCAACACTCCCACCAGAGGGAACAACATATTGGACCTAGTCATCACCAACATGGGTGACCGGTGTTCCACACCAGAGGTCAACCCCTCGCTGGTTAGATCAGACCATAGACTAATCACTCTGGGTATCCACATTCCGCCCCCACCCCCAATCAAGAAAACCACCATGAAAAACTTTTCAAAAGCAAACTTCACGTTACTTAAGACCAAGGTGGAATGGTTCACAGCCCCCATGCTAAAAGACAATGCTGTCCAAGCTGCTGAAACCTTTACAAAGGCACTCTGTGAGCATCTGCAGGAATGCATGGATCGTGCTATCCCAAATAAAACCAAGACTCACTCCTCCAAGAAAAGGAAACCAGTCTGGTGGACCCCTGCCATAAACAAGCTATACAAAAGAAGGAGGAAATTAAAACAGAAAATAGTAAAATCCCAAGAAGGAAAGACATCCCTGATCAGTATCATCAAGATACTACGATCCCTCGTTAAATCATTCAAGGCTAGTTTTGAAAGAAAAATTGCCAATGACTCCAAAGATAATCACAAAGTGTTCTTTAGCTATGTCAAGAACCTAAGCGGAAACTCTCAGATCTGCTCTGAGTTAGTGCAGAATGGCACAAAATACACTGAACTGACTGATATTGCCAACATTCTGGCAGACAGGTTTAGTGCAAACTTCACCCCCCTCTCACCCCCTAAAGGGCCCATAACCATACCAGAAGAATGTAGGTCCCCATCAGTCACTGACACACAGGTTAAATCAGCCCTATCTAAAGCCAAAAACACAGCTTCAATGGGACCGGACGGTGTCCCAGGCTGTGTCTTACAAGAGCTACAAAATTAACTAACCCCTCACCTAAACACACTGTTCAAACTCAGCCTCTCTACAAGCTATGTATCCACAGAGTGGTGCACAGCAACAGTTATCCCACTCTACAAAGGTGGAGCCACAACGGACCCCGGGAACTATCGCCCTATAAGCCTGACTAGCGTGGTCTGCAAGGCTATGAAACGCATCATCATAGAACTCATTAACAGAGACATTGGGAACCTCCAAACCTTGGACCCTTCCCAGTTTGGCTTTGTTAAGGGCAGATCATGCCTCCTAAACCTGGTGGACTTCTTTGAGATGGTTAGCAAGGCATTAGACGAGGGAAAGGATGTCCACACAGCCTACCTAGACCTCGCAAAGGCTTTGGACACCATTCCCCATTCTAGTATTATAGACAAGCTCACCAGCTTGAACATGAACTCCTACGTCACAAGATGGGTTGACAACTGGCTAATGGATAGAACCCACATGGTGAGAGTTGCAGGCTTTATATCCGACTCTAAACCAGTTACAAGTGGCATCCCCTAGGGCTCAGTCCTAGGACCCCTCCTGTTCGGTATATACTTCTCAGAGGTACAGGCAAGCATAGGAGGACTATGGCTGACCAAGTTCACAGACTAATGCAAACTAGGGGCCATAATTGATCCTCCGGCTGATACAGACACCCTCCAGATGGGTCTTACTGAGACAGAAACCTGGTGTCAAAATCATGGCCTCAAGCTAAATGCCAAAAAGTGCATAGTCATCCCCTTTGGAAAAAACAAAGTACCCACAAACTACCACATAGGTGGTAGTCCCCTAAATACAGAACATGTAATAAGGGATCTGGGGACCCAAGTAGACAGTTATCTCTCCTTTGATAATCATATTGCCAAGGTGGTTAGAAAATCCTTCTATGTGGCCTGCCTAATCACAAAAGGGTTTGCATCTAGAACAAAAGAGGTCATTTTGCCTCTCTACTCATCACTCATTAGACCCATCATAGAGTGCAACACCCCATTTGGGATGTGCCTTACAAGACACCTGCAACAGTTGGAAAGACCACAAAAGTACCTCACCAACAGGATTACTGGCCTCAAGCAGATGCCCTATGCAGCCCGACTCAAGAAACTCCAGCTGTACTCGGTTGCATACCGCTTACTCAGAGATGATCTCTGCCTGAAATACAGGGCCATGTCCAACCCAGAATTGATGGACTTGCTCCACCTAAAAAAAAACAAATCCTGGAGAGCCACACGCTCTAGAGATATAAACCTCACCACAATGATAAATAGAACATGCTGGAGGGATAAATTCCTATCCCAGAGACTCCCCATGCTTTGAAACAGGATTCCAATATACATCAGGCAGTGCCCCTCACTAACACTCTTCAAGAGAAACCTTGACGGGTGGATGGGAAACAGAAAATTTACCCTGGGGATCACTGCAGTGGCTCTGCTGGACAGTGGTGCAGGGAACTAATGGGTCTGCTGGACAGAGACACAGGGTACTAATCTAAGGGGGTGGCAAAAGCCACATTCTGGCTAGGCTTATAAATGCCCTTGGGCAGATAGCCAAGTACTTACCTATGAACCTATGAACCTATAAAAAGCAAAGTGAAATGTACATTTTGAAGCAGGTGCTGCTGTAAGCAGGGTTGAATTAGAAGGTCATCCAAATAAGGGAATATTTGGATTCCCTGAAGTCTGCAGAAAATACCACAGGAGTGAGACATTTAATAAAGAGCTTTGGAGCTATATAATGACTAAAAGGCAAAGCAGAGAGCTGATAATAAGAGGAAAAAGAGAAACATAAAAACTTCATGCAGATAGGGTGAATTAGAATGTGGAGGTAAGCATCCTTCAGAAATGTTTGAGGAAGCAACAGAGGGAAAAGTGTCTGGTGAGGCAACATCCTGAAGGAAGGGACCTTGAAAAAGGTGTTGAGAAAAGACAGGTCTAGGATGGGCTTTCATGAGCCCTCCTTCTTGGGAACTAGAAACATGTTGGAATAAAAACCTGTTTTCTGCTGAGATAAGGGAACAGGTTGGATGGTTTCTAGATCCACTAGATTCCTCAGATCCAATAGAAAATGAGGATGCTGGTAAGGAGAAGGCTAAGGAAGGCCAGAAAATGGAATAAGGGACTTCCAAGCCATATAATTACCAATTCTGGATGATGGAAAGAACCAGGCATCTGTGGTTATCTGTTGTCAAACAGGAAAGGAAAAGGTTAGCCTTTGGGACAAAGGAATCTGGCCAAGGGGAAGGGGAGGCTGGATATCAGATAGAGGAAGATTTACCAGGAAAACAACATTTTTGGCTTCTAGAACTTTTGAGAAGGCTTGTCTGGGAAAATCTGCTTAGGAACCATCTTGATCATATCTAGGCTATCTACAGACAAAAGATTTAGAAGGATAGCTCTCCTGGAATTTACATAGGTACAGGGGAAACAAAGATTTGCTTCATGCCTTGCATAATCTTACCCTTATCCTCAAGAGTTTTAAACAATTCTGCAGCAGCAGTGCCAAAGAGATTCTGGTTGTTAAGTCTGGCCTTAATGTCCTCAAGTAAGGTTTGAAGACACAACCAAAAGTATCTCCTCATGACAGAACCAGATGCAACCACCCTAGAAGAGACATCAGCAGTGTTATATCTGCATTTAATGGAACAGCAAACCATCTGACAAGCAGAACTCAGAACAGAAAGGGGAGATGTCTTACTGTCCTAATTAGCCATATCAACCCCCCCCCCCCCACCACCACCAAGCTGGTAGAGAACAGCCAGGACATATCTAGTCATCTGGGTCTGATAATTAATTGCCCTAAAGGCCAAGTAGCAGAAGTATGCACTTTTTTCCCATACTGCTCCATGAGACATCTGGCATACAGTGCCTGGAAAGTATGAAGCCTTTGGTATGTGGGCCTGATATTAGTATATCCTTGGCAGGATATGCCAAGAGAAAATAATATTACAACAGTAATAAGGAAGGACTTCACAAAATCAGACAATGTACAAAGGTACTAACTGGGCATGGTACTAACTGGGCATGCCAAAATGTATAGTTGTACCCCCACCCCCATGCAACCTGGTATTTCTAACAAGCAGTAAAAAGAAACCATAAATTGGCAGGACATTTGAGGACGCCCCATGCTCTATTATACAGGTGGCACATGTCTTGTGAATATGCTCACAGTGGCCACCATGGTGGAGAACAGCAAATAAAATATCCACACATTTGTATACATAGGTCAATGTGGTCTGATAGGTACAATTGCAGTAACACAGCAGTGGGTCTTCAGTTGAGAGATACCAGGAAGAGTATGGACAAGGAATTGAGGACCCTACTACCATAAAGGATAGTCAGAAAGAAGCAATGTGCATATTTATTGTACCCCCGTGGAGCCATCAGGATTGTAGTCTCCTATGCAGCATCCACCAGGGACAGTATATATGGTAATATTGGTGAGGGAGATAGATATAGGATGCAGGTCACACTATATGGGTCTTATTCTGATGTAGGTCATTACTGTAAGGGTGCAGTACACCTCTGTCAGGTACAACAACCAAAAATGGAATATTCAGATCCAGAGGTAGATTTGTCCACTGACTACTTTATCATGCCTTCTGGGATTAAAATGTAGAGGTGAAGTTATCATTTATAACAGAAAGGCCCACACCACCTCTCTATGAAGAGGTACATCTACTAATGGGAAAATGTAGGAAATGACAAGATGTATTGGTGTTGCATTCATAAGAATTGAGATCTCTACAATGGACACAAAATCACAATGTCAGTAATGTAAGGACAGGAACTGATATGCTCTATGGGCCACCAACATGCCACAGATCCAGCAAATGTACCCTCTTACATTTTGTACAAGGTTGTGCAGGACACAGTGCAGGAGGTGACAAGTCATTTGGTCCAGATTTTGCCATCTGGAAATTTGATATTCAAGATAGTAACAAGGGCTAGAAAAAAGGGAATACAGCAAACAGTTTTGCCATAGTGAGAGACATTTATCCCCACAAGATCCTACTGAAGGAAGTGCTGGCCTCTGTTATTTAAATTTGCTTGAGATTTATTGGGCCTGTGCACTTGCCATACTTGCGAAGGTGATTTTTGTTTGGAGTTCCGACCTTTCCTTGCTGTTGGCTTTTGTATGGTTACTATTCACAGCTGTGGCGGAGTTTACTGATATTTCATTGGTCTGCTGTATATTGGATTTTGCCTTTTGGATGGAGCAGGATTTATGAGCGTGGATTTATGTTGTATTGACTAGATCTTTCTATTGAAACTGTATTTTTATCTCTGTTGCTGAGCTCTGGTTGAGACCTATTTGGAGTTCCTGGTGTCGTCCGAATCAGGTGTATTCGCTTTTTGGTTTAAGAGGAATTCTGTTTATTTTATCAAACAGAATGTCTGTTTTTTCAGTGGGACTGTTTGTATGGTTTACATCTGAAGTACCACATTGGGTTGGTGTATGGGATTGTGGAATTGCTGAAGTTTCGGGTGAGTGCCTGTGATGTTTTATTTCATCCATTATTTGTACTTGATTTCAGGACTTTATTCATTACTTTTGGGATCTGTTATTCACTTGGAAAGAAAGAATATGGAATTATGTCATCCAGAAATATTTAATCATTATCAGGTGACTTTGTTCATATACAGTTATTTTCAGGTCTAGTCTTATATTTGATTCATATCTGGACAAATATGAATATTTGTATTTGATGTTTGAGACTGTTTATGGTTTTGTAATTTAAACAGCGGGGACAATAAGGGTATGTATCACTGTATGAGTGAGTTCTATTTGTGATTTTTACATCATGTTTTGTACGATTTAAACAGTTGGAACAGTAAGGGTACATAGCATTGTGCCAAAATGTTTAAGGTGACATTAACTTACTGGATTTAGGGTTGGATTTATGTATATTTAGTATAAATGAAGATGTGCAATGGCTATTATGGTTCCTTTGTAATTACATCTTATTAGGAATATACTCAGTATTAATGATTTATATTTATATAAATCTGGATTAGTGCATCTTTATCTTTGTATGTAGGTTTTGGTGGAGCTATGAACAAGGGATTTCATTGGTATAGATTCCTATTCTAACTTTGTTTGAACATTTGGGGTTAAGCTATATCATTTATTTGTATAATATTTATTATGGCTCCCTCATATAATTGTACAGGTGAATGTAGCATTGTGTTGTTTTGAGTTGTCTACATCCATCTTGTTATAAACATCACAAGGCTATTATTGTTCTTCTTATATGATGATATTAGCATTTGGACCAATACTATGTATAATTTAACCTGAAATGTTTTTTTTTGGAAACTGATCAGTGTATGGGATCCTAATAACCATCTGTCCTAGTTTGATATCAAAATCTAGGTTGTTAATCTCCAGCTCTGTATTTTGTTTATTAGGATATACATGTTGGATATTTATCTTTAAAAGTGGTGTCATTCATAAGGATATGACATTTTTGACCTTTTGGGGGTATACACACACACAGACACACAGACAGACACACACACACACACACACACACACACACACACACACACATATATATATATATATATATATATATATATATATATATATATATATCTTATAAGCTTATTAGCTTAGGGGCAATATGGATTTGGTTTCAATTTTGAAAGGTTTGTCATCGGATAAGGATGATTTACATGTATTTGGATTAGGGTGTATGGATAAACCTATTATAGATTCAAATACTAATGATCCAATGAATAGTTGCAATACTGTTTATCAGAAGCTTACCAAGTGCATGAAGACATTACACACGAATGTGTGGCACTTGAAACTTTTCAAGGCCTATCAGTTAAAGGACATAACCCCCAGGGGGTTGCAGGTAAGAATCCAACCCCCTAGTGAATAATATAGATGACACTTTAGCTGAACAATGGGTCCAGTTTCAACAAAGGGCATCCATGGGTTTCGCTGAGGCTTTGACAGCCTATTATGAACGGACGGTGGGCCACTGTATTACAGAAGTGGGATTGATATGTGAGGAAACCAAAAGTTTTGACGACTTACCATGTTATTCAACATGTTTGAACCAACTTAGTACAGAACTACTCAATTTGGAGAAATTATTAAAAGATAAAAAAATGAAAAAATGTAACCAGGATATGGGTGATTATGATAGGGGAAAACCCTTTGGCTCATATAAACAGGTTAAATTTAGCCAGTCAGAGACTAGACTTCATAATCAGAAAAGAAAGAGACCTAAATCTATTTTAAAGAACAGTAGTACATCAGGTGAGGATTCATCATCTGCCATGGATGTGGATGGTAACTATACTTTGGAATCCCCTACCCCTAAGATATGCAATTTGGATGCTCCTTTGGGGCCAGGACACATAGTGGAGGCAGAAAACATAGGGGAAACAAGGGATCTCGAGAGTCTTCTTAAAATTATGATACAAAAAAAAGTGATACTTGTAATGTATTGAACATTTCATCTATACCTCTTTCAGAGGTTGAAAGACAAGGACTTAATAAAGATTTACATTTTTTACCTAGCTTTTATGTGTCTGAAGATTCCTTGGCACAGGATGTGGTATCATTTTGTCGTTTGCTAAATTTAAGATTGTATTTTGATGGGGAAACTACTGATAGTAATATGGATTCCTTCAAATTTCACAAATCTACCTTTATGCCACCCATGCAACAACAGATGACGTTGTTCCAGCCCAGCGTTCTTAAAGGTTTACATTTTCATGTTTATGAACATCGCATATTACCTCATAATCTCTCAAAAATTGAAGGACAGGTGGTATCCGATTTAAAAAACAATAAGAATATAGTTATTTTACTAGCAGACAAGGGAGGAGCTGTGGTGGTAATGGATTGGGATATTTATTACAATGATGCCCAAAAACAATTAAGGGATGGCCGATACTATATGTTCATGCCCCCAGATCCAACTTCTAGGTTCAAGGCAGGAATTGTTAATTTCTAAAAAGTATCAAGGGAGGAGGGTATTGTTAGTGATTCCACTGTATACCATCTAATGGTACAGGACCCCAAATCCCAATACTTATATCTTCTGCCCAAGAGTCATAAGGATTTACATAACTCACCAGGGAGACCTATAGTCTCAGGCAGAGGGTCCCTCACTGAGCCACTTTCACAGTTCCTAACTAAATATTTACAGCCATTATTGAAAATTATTAGAGCATGTATACAGGATACCACACAGTTTTTGAGTATTATTTCTGACATACAATTAGAACCGGGCTGGCTTCTTCCACATTGGGCTAGTCTTTGTGCCCTATAATACTGGCTAGACAAAAGTGAACTGTATCAGCTGGGATTTAATACATTTTTCGTTTGTTTAACAGAGCATGTTTTAACCAAAAATGTTTTGTATTTTCAAGATCAATGTTATTGGCAGGTACAGGGTACAGCTATGGGGGCATCTTTTGTACCCATGTATGCTGATTTATTTATGGCTTATGTGGAGGACCAACTTATTTATGATTCTGGGCATAATCTGTACTTGGAGGAAATTGTTATTTGAAGACTTTAGCTAGATGATTGTTGGTTGGTGTGGAGAGCTGACAGTACATATTTGCATGAGTTTGTGGAATATCTTAATGGGAATAAGTGGGGATTCTTGTTTATGGTCCATTATCATACACATCAGATAACGTTTCTGGATGTTTTTGTCACTAGAAATCTGAATAATACTCTGGACAGTCCAATTTTCTGGACATACACCCAATACAATTCATTACTTCATGCGTCTAGCTTCCACCCCCAACATATTATCAGGAACATCCCCAAATCTCAATTCCTGCAGATTAAACGTGTTTGTTCAAATATGGGTACATATGAACAATATAGGAATGCTCTTGTACAAGGATTTAAAAACAGAGACTACAAATATGGTAATATTAATAGTATCAGTAATTGGGCCTCCAGTCAGGATAAGAAAGATTTGTTGACATACAAGGAACATCCATTTGATAGGACACCTGATTTGAGGTTGGTTACCACTTATGGACATAACACTGGGGCATTTATGGATATAATTAATAGGCATTGGAATATCTTGATGGCAGATTATAGGCTAGCGGATATTCTTGGTAACAAATGACTTTTTTTTCATAGAGGGAAAACACTTGTGTCTCACTTTAGTCATTACAAGCACTATCACAGGATTTCTGGAACTCAACAACAACGAACTATTACAGGGGAGGTGCTATGTGGTTGTGTCCCTTGTGGGCACTGTACACACCACACTCGAGTGAATAAATCCAAACAGTTCAGTAGTAAAAATACTGGTCTTGTTTATGACATCAGATTTCTGGAGAATTGTGGGTCTGCTTGGGTTAGATACCTAGCAACATGTACATGTTCTGCATTCTATATTGGCCAGACATCTAGACCTTTACGCTTATGTATCAGTGAACATTTGAATGATATCAGGAATAAAAGACAGTCCAATGGACTATACAGACATACACTTAAACAAAACCACATTTAAGTGCTGGCCTCTGTTATTTGAATTTTTTGAGGTTTATTTGGCCTGTGCACTTGCCATACTTGCAAGGGTGATTTTTGTTTGGAGACATGGGTTTCAGTACCACTACCACTGAGGCCACTTGTGTTGTTTTGGAGGATCCATTATGTACACATTGTTCCTATAGGTCTCATTCTGGATCTGGTAGCCAGAACTGGACTAACGCCTTCTACATGAATGTGTACATTTATGACAGTTTTGGAGTATTATTTCTGATATACAATTGGAACTGGGCAGGCTACCATACTCACACATATAAGCACATTCTCACACACTTCTCACACGTGCACATTTGTGCTTTGGCACATACAAACTAGACATTCATGTATAGCATCATGATGTCTTCTGAGATTTTCACAATTTTGGTCTTGTTTCCACTTATTTGTAGAGCATCTATAGCTTTTGCCCTTTAACCTTTTAACCTTCAATATAGTATCATGTTAGTTGCCCTAATTACTTATCTCAGTGATTGGCATTCATACACAAATGAATTCTATCTGCTAGAATTTGCACTTTGAAAAATAAGTATGTTATTTAAACTCTTTACAATGCAGACAAGCCACTGTTCTTAATTCTGTTTTTGTTTACAGTGTAAAGAACTGAGACCCATGCTTCATGGTTAAAACAGGAACCCAGTCAACATTCATTCAAGATGCTGAAATAATGAATGTGCAATCTAAATAAACAATTATGAAGGTTCACTCGTGGGTGGCCACGGTGGTGCAGCGGCTAGCATTGCCACCTCACAGCAAGAAGTTCTCCGGTTTGATTCTCGGCTGGGGTGCCTTCTGTGCGGAGTCTGCATGTCCTCCCTGTGGTCGCGTGGGTTTCCTCTGGGTGCTCCGGTTTCCTCCCACATCTCAAAGACATGCTGTAGGTGGATTGGACACTCTAAATTGGCCATAGGCATGATTGCGTGTGTGTGTGTGCCTTCTGTAGAAGGTTGGGCACTGGGCTGGCAATTTGACACTGTAAAACTCCACTGCCAATCATGAGCGGACAGGTGATCTGCTGTGGAGACCCCAAACAGGGAAAAGCCGAAAGAAGAAGAAGAAGACTCATGAATGAAGTAAGAGCCTGCTGATTTGGTTCGATTCCTGATTTTGTTTTGCCATGAGAAAACAAACCACCAATTAAAAAAAAAAAAACTGGAACTGTACAAGGAAGATTAACTTTAGAGGAGGAAGACATAATCTGAAATCAATGCATTAAATGAAATGAAGTGCATCCTCTTAGAGGTGTTTACATATTTTATCTGCTTCTATTTCAAAATCTATAACCTAACACTCAGCTTTAGCAGAACTGTATATGTTATAAGAAATTTATCAACATGAATGTTAAAGAAATGAAAATGTTAAAATTATGATGATCCCAATAAAATCTGGGCCAATTTTATGTGCTGTCACATGATGTCTGACTAAAATTTTATTTCCCTACAGCAAATACATTACATTTTGCATTTTAAATGAAAAAAAATGTCATCAGCCAAAGGGGACAAAGGCAAATTATTCATACATGTAGCTGGCAAGATGTGTTTGGAAATATACTCGGGCCAGAAGGAGGACTGACTGGAAATGACAGCATTAAGAGGATGATGACCAACTCTTGTATTCTTGGGGGTGGTTTGGAGAAAACAGCTGTCTGTGAAAACTCAGAGCTGCAATAATTCTGTAAGGGGAAGTGAGTGACAGGCTAATATCACTGACCATTGCTCCTCCTAGAAAAGATTATAACTGACTGTTCTGCAAGAGTAATGGCTTTGGGCACCTGGTTCATGGCTAGTCATAGGAGCCTCTCATTTTGGCTCTAAGGTTTGTGCATTAAGGCTAATTCTCTGTGGAGTGAGTGGCTCACCCAATAAAGGAACACAGTCATGTTATTCAGAGGAAAGTACAGTTTTGTACCTACCATAAATGTAGATGTTCGATTGTTCACACTGCAGTCATCGCACTTGGGTTATCCTGCCATCAGGCGGTCCCACAGTCGGCCAGAGTTCCAAAGTCTTGGTCTGGCGTCGGTTGCTGTCACTTCTTCCCTGATGTCAGTATGCCAGGGGTATATACTATTCATCTGATGCCATTTTCTTCAGTTTTTCTTGCCCCAGATGTCAGGTGCCCCCAAGTAGGTAGGCAATACATATTGCTAATCAAAAATAAACATAAAAAGTAAAAACAATACCTTCAGTTACCAGCAAATACACCCCAAAGGTTGTATAGGATAGAAAGGTATAGATAAGTCCAGCTAGTTCAGAGAGGATGGAGGGAGGGTAACCTGGACTGCAGCAGTGTGAACACTCGAACATCTACATTTATGGTAGGTATAAAACTGTACTATGTTCATCGTGTTACACTGCTGCAGTCATCACACTTGGGTTGAATCCCAAAGCTAAGGTTGGGTGGCTGGTCTATAAAGATTTAGGATTGGCTATGAGGCCCTGCAGAACTGCAGTGGCAAATCCTGCTCTGGATTTAGAGTAAAGAGGCAGGTGATAATGCTTGGTGAAGGTGTGCACTGAACTCCAAGTTGCAGCCTCTAAAATTTCCTTGGTAGGTACTCCTCTGAGAAAGGCTGTTGAAGTGGCTGCTGCCCTGGTGGAATGAGGCCTGATGTTATTAGGGACTGATTTTCCATGCTGTGTGCAGCAGTACTGAATACAATGTCCTATCCATTTGGATATAGTCTGCTTTGAGATAGCCTTGCCTTGTGATCCTGCAGCATATGCTACAAACAGTTGTTCAGTTTTCCTGAAAGCTTTTGTTTTGTCCAAGTAGAAGCGTATCTGTCTGTGTATGTCCAAAGAATGCAGAAGTTTCTCCCCTTTATTTTGGGAATTTGGATAAAAAGTTGGCAAATGGATGGTTTGGTTAAGAGCCACACTAGATACCACCTTTGGCATGAAGGTAGGGTTTGTCCTTAAAGATACCCTGTCCTGATGAAAAATTATAAAAGGTTCCACTGCTATTAATGCCTGTAGCTCTGAGACTCTTCATGCTGAAGTTACAGCCAGGAGCAGAGCTGTTTTCCATAATAAAAATTTTAGATTGGCTGTATTGGCTGGCTCAAAAGGTGGTAGGGTCAGTTTTTCCAAAACGAAATTGAGATCCCAAGTTGGTGTTGGTTCTCTCTGGGGCGGTCTTATGTTTTTAGCCCCTCTGAGGTACTGCTTTAGCAAGGGAAGAGAGAATAAAGGAGGATCCGTGTTGTAATGTGCAGATATGGTAGAGGCATGGATCTTAATTGATGAAAAGGATAGGCCTCTGTTCAGCATCTCAGTTAAGTATTTTAAAATATGAGGAATGTTTGGAACAAGAGGGTCAAGGCTGTGAGCCTGGTTCCAGGCACAGAATCTCTTCCGTTTTTCTGAGTAAGCTTTCCTGGTGCTAGGTCTCCTGGCCTCCAAAATGACATCCATAACAGCTTTAGAATGAGGTGTTGCCTGTTTGACTAAAGTATCTGCCATGCAGCCAGGTTTTGGGGTTTTGAGCTGGCTGTGCAGGATCTGATTGTTTTGTTGAGTCAGAAGGTGTGGAATTTGGGGCAAAATCCATGGTGGGCCTTGAGCCAAGTTCCTTAAGATTGGGTACCAGTGCTGGCATGGCCAGTCTGGAGCAATTAGGATCATCTGTGTTTTTTCTTGTCTGGCTTTTAGGAGTACCTTTGAAAGGAGAGGCAGTGGTGGGAAGACATAGACTTTTAGGTTTTTCCAGCTGAACAGAAGAGCATCCACTTTCCATGCTTGTTTGTGATAAGTCCTTGTGCAGAATTTTTGTAGTTGGGAATTCAGTGGGGAGGCAAAAAGATCTATGTCTGGGCATCCCCATTTTTGTGTTATCATGCTGAAGATTTGTGGATTCAATTTCCATTCATGAGGGTCCATGATATTTCTGCTTAGGTCATCTGCCAGAGTATTTTTCTTTCCTGGCAGGAATTCTGCTTGCAGGTGAACTTGGTACGTTAGAGCTGTGTTCCACAAGGTCATGGCTTGCCTGCATAGGGGATAAGAGTGAGTGCCCCCTTGCTTGTTTATGTACCACATTACTGTGGTGTTGTCTGTCTTTAGTAATAGTTGTCCTGGATGTAGAAGGTCCTTGAAAGCTGTTAGGGCATTTTGAACAGCCAATATCTCTTTTTGATTGATGTGAAGATGCATCTGGTCTGTGGTCCACTTGCCTTGAATGCATTTTCCTGCCATGTGTGCTCCCCAGGCATAATCCAAAGCATCTGATATTAGAGTTTGTCTGGCTGTGGGTTGGGTAAATGGCTAACCCTTGTTTAGGTGACATGCCTGTGCCCGCCATCGAAACTTCTGTTGTAGGCAGGGAATCATTGGAATTATTGCTTCTAAACTGTGAGAGTGTTGTGTCCAAACACTTTTTAGGTACCATTGTAATTTCCTCATATGCAGTCTGGCATATGGTATTAGTAGTATGCAGGATGCCATGAATCCCAGGGCCTGAAGAATTTTTCTTGCAGGGAGATGGGACTTTTTTGCCAGTAATTGAAAATATTGAGTTAGTTGAAGTTGTTTGTCTGGTGTGAGGTAAGCCATCTGGGCCGTTGTATTTAAGCTGGCACCCAGGAATGTAATCTGTTGTGAGGGCACTAGTTTTGACTTCTTTTCGTTTACAGTGTACCCTAGAGAAATTTGCAACTTTTTCACAAATGCCAGATGCTGTAGAAGAATGTCCTTTGTCTCTGCTTGAATGAGGCAGTCGTCCAGGTATGGATATATTTGAATTCCTTTTTGTCTGCAAAATGCAATTACTGGTGCCAGGCACTTTGTGAAGACCCTGGGTGCAGTAGATAAGCCAAAGGACAGTGCAGAGAATACCAGCTTTGAATCTGAGGTATCTTCTGCAATTTTGTCTTATAGAGACATGCAGATATGCCTCTTTGAGGTCCAGTGTAACAAGCCAAGCCTTCTTGCCCAGCATGGGTAGAAACTGCTGTAATGTCAACATTTTGAATTTCGGAATATCCAGGTAAGTATTCAAAATTGAAAGGTCCAGTATGGGCCTCCAGGCTTTGTCCTTTCTGGTGTCCAGGAAGAGTCTTGAGTAAAATCCTTGTCCTTGTTCCTGTTGTGGTACTTTTTGTATAGCTCTCATGTCCATGAGGGCCGAAATTTGTTTTTGTGCCTCTGCCCATTGATTTTGTGGCAGGTCTGGCATTCCTTTTAGCTTTGGTAAAGTGTGAAAGTGGAATCTGTAACCTTGAGACACAATATTCAGGACCCATTTGTCTTGGGTGATTGTTTGCCAGTTTTGAGAAAAAAGTGTTAGTTTTCCCCCTAAGGGGCCTCCAAAAGGGACATGCTTGGCGTACGCAGGGGAAAGTCATTGTGACTGTTTCCTGTAAGGTTGAGACTTGTCCTCACCTCCTTTAGGGGTTGAGGTGCCCCACTGTCATTGCCTGTTTGAGCCTTGGGGTTGAAATCTGCCTCTAGGGTGTATATATCTGGCTCTCTGTGGCCTGTCTGACACTGGAAAGGACCAATTCTTTGTTGGCCAGTTTCTGCTAAACCGAGGTGGCTGTACCTGTAAGAAATCCTTGACTGTTTGCATAGATTTAGCTTTATCCTCCATTTTCTTTAACACCTCTTCTGCCTTAACACCAAACAAGGTATCATGCTGTAAAGGAGCATCCAATAATTTTGCCTTAACATGATCAGGTAAACTCTGTTCTTTTAACCAAGCATGTCTTCGAATAACAGAACCTGTAACTGCGGCTCTACAAGAGGCCTCTAAAGAATCAAAACCACATTGCAGAGTATGTTTTCCCACCTGTTCAACTGCATGCAGTAAATCCTGCATTTCTTCCCTCATGGACATGAGAGCTATACAAAAAGTACCACAACAGGAACAAGGACAAGGATTTTACTCAAGACTCTTCCTGGTCCCCAGAAAGGACAAAGCCTGGAGGCCCATACTGAGCCTTTCAATTCTGAATACTTACCTGGATATTACAAAATTCAAAATGTTGACATTACAGCAGCTTTTGAGCTTGCAAGCATTTTCTGTTTTAACCGAGCCATTAAATATTGTTGGTACTTAAGCATGTGAAACTGGCAATTTAAAGCTCTTACTGCTAAAGTTGCAGCCATGTACACTTTCTTCCCCCATCTATCCAAAGCTCTGGAATCTCTGTCAGAGGGTACTGGATTTTTTTTGCAATGGAAGCCTTAACCCATTTTGGACCCTGGGAAATAGTTTCTGGATCAGCAGAAGGGTTTTTGTAAAGAAACTTGTGAGAGTCAGGGACTCTATAATACCTATCTGGCTTGGCTGGAGCAGGGGGTAAAGAGTCAGGAGATAAGCTGGATTCAGAGAACACATCATCCACAACATCTAGCACAGGCAGAATAGCCAGGGACCTGTGCTGAGGTAAAAAGAGGAAATCCCTGAGCCTTTTCTTGGATTCTGAGTAATCCTGACTTTCCCAATGGAAATGCTCCCTCATGGTATGTAAAGCTTCCCCAAAAGAATAATCCTCTGGAGGAGAGGTTGAAGGGATAGATTCCTCAGCATCAGTGTCCTCATAGGGGTGTAGAGAGTATCCCTGGTCTGAAGAGGAATCAGAGGAAATGGAAACCTGATCAGAGGAGTCATAGTCTGTATCCTGCCTAGGCCTTTTCTCAGGAGGGGGATGGGAACCCCTGATTAGAGTAATGAGGTCTTCGGCCATTTTAAGCATCTGTTTCTTAGGCATGGAGGACTGTCCAGGAGAATGCTGTACTTGTTTCTTTGTCTGTAATGGTACCTTTGTCTTGGCTGTTGTTTTAATGGTAAGTTGTGAAGGTCTGAAAACACCCTCAGAAGCCAATGCCTGCTCAGCCGCTCCGGACCCATCTGAGGGATTAGTTTCCATAGGTCCAATACCTTGAGTTTCCAGAGGCCTAGATGCCTCCACGTGGGAGTCGGAAGCGGCCTCTGGCTCTGAGGTAGCGGGTGTCAGGGGCTGCAAAAGCGCCTCACTGAGAACCAGCCAACTGGCGACTGGCCTAGAAGAGGTTTCGTCGTCGGTTTTGGACCTCGCATGCCTGTCCTTATCCTTGTCTTTGCGTTTTTTCAGTATTGAGGTCATCGGCTGATCCGACGGCATGGTATAATTGAACCTTTGGCCAAAGTAGTGTAAAGCAAAATCAAAACACCTTTTTATAGTGTATTTGTTAAATCTAGCACAAAACCGACAACTAGTGACGTTGTGATCAGGGCCTAGGCATGGAATACAGTAAGAGTGGAAGTCCTTATGAAGTATTTGCTTCCCACAAGAAATACAATTATTAACTTTTTCTGTCATCGGTCTGAGGCAAGAAAAAGGTTTCCCCAATGGGGTACTTAGCTTTATTGAAGACTTCGGATCTGAAATTCAACTTCGAAAATCTCAGGAGTCGGCCGACTGGCACTTGCGAACTGCTTCTGCTTCAGGCACCGCGCAGCAAGAAAGACTGAAGAAAATGGCGTCGGATGCATATTATATACCCCTGGTGCACTGACATCAGGGAAGAAGCGACAGCAACCGACACCGGACCAAGACTTTGGAACTCTGGCCAACTGCAAGACCGCCTGACGGCAGGATAACCCAAGTGTGATGACTGCAGCAGTGTAACACGATGAACATCAATGGAAGCATCCATGGAGAGTGGAATGGGTGTGAGTGGTAGGCAGTCAGAAGCCAATGGTAGTTCACGGGGTAAAAAGAAAAAGCAAGCAGACAATGTCAGTAAATAAAATAAGAATAACTATGGATGAACTATGGATGCACTGCTATGTTTCTAGAAAGTAAACATCTTTACAGCCTAGAATGAAACCACCACACCACTAAAACCAAACTTCTTCCATTAATCTGAACGAACAATGCAAGACATTTGGATGACACAAGGAATACAAAATGCATGTCACCACTGTTGCAATATATACATTTTAATACCAATGAAAGTAATTAAGCTCTGTCAGTTTATTTATGCACCTAGGTGTTATATGAAGAATGTCAAGCAAATGTTTTGTGGCTAATAGTCCTACACAGTATAACAGTATGATAAATCACATAAAACCACAAAAAAATGGGGCACATGTGCAACTGGAATTACTGATTAAACAAAATTTCTGTCTTCTACTTCATTATTAATGTTTGTATTTCACTTTTTTAAATAATGTCAAATGTTTATATAGCTTCCACAGCTGTTAAACAAAGAAATAATCGAGTGCCCAATTATGGGAATGGCTATATGTGAAGAACTGCAGTTAAAAGCACATTGTTAGAGAAAAGTAGCACAAAGGATATAACACAAAAGCAGTGACTATGAATCTGTAGCTCCTAAGATGTGACACTAGCAAAATTATTCTGTAATTCTAGACTGCACAATGACTTTTTCTGCCCTTTATATACTCCAAAAGCAGCATTGCTAGACAGGTGTTACAAATATCACCTTTGTCCTCAGAGAGGTTGCTATTTTTTCATTTCTTTTATGAGCATATGTAACATAATACTCATTGTCAAGGTTTCAAATACATAGGCAGATCAATTATTATACCAAAGATGAGAAAAATATGTCCATAATTCTTGCTACACAGAAGATTAATAGAGTAGAGTAAAAAAAAAACAGCACACAGATATTAACAACTGAGCTGTACATAAAAGAAAACAAGCTGCATCTAAACTAGTGTAAAAAATTTACCCCTCCAATCCACCTATTTAAAAGCTCCAGAATGCCCACTGGCTAGAGACAAGTCCCACAATAGAAATAGGTTGGCAACATAAGAGAAAGAAAACAAAATGACACAGGTAGCTAGGCCAAGCACTCAGCACACAGAATCAATAAAGGTATTCAGAATGAAGCCAAAACAAACAACAACAAAATAAAAAAAAGAAATAAACCACATGCATAATAAGGTTATGCACACATTTGGAAACAGTTCTGCTACTTATGGTGCTGCATTTTTCCTATAGTCAGTCTTGTCACTGGCAAGTGAATTATGCTTCATCAATTTTTTTAACATTAAGAAGCATAGCTTGAAAAAGAGTATAAGTAAGCCAGCTTCCAAAGCTTCAGGGCACCTTCCACACACCAAAACGGTCAAGCATCTCAAGCTGAGCTGACTAAAAGACTACTTTGGGCAGGAAGCCCTTCAGAGTTCAGCAGAGAGAGGTAGTTGTGCCCTGAAATGACAATGATATGAATAATAAAAAAAATAAAAGTCCACACCCTGGCATAAAATACACACCAAAAAAAAAAAAAAAAAAAAAAAAAGGGGGGGGGGGGGGGGGGGTTTAGAGGGAGGGAGCGGCTACTGCAGCAGTGATCATCCGAATATCTATCGTTATGGTAAGTTCAACATAACAACTGTACTATGTTCTTCAAATTGATGACTGTTGCAATAGCCTTAGTTATTTGAGTAGACTACCTCATCTAACTACATTTGAGAGGAGGAAGAAGAAGGGTCCAGGAACCCCTGGAGAATGGTCCTAGCAAAGTATAATCTAGACCTAGAGAAGGAATTCAGCTTGTTGTGCTTTGTAAAAGTATGTACAGAGGACCAGATAGCAACTTCTGGAATACTTCTAGAACCTAACCCTTTCCAAAAAGCCATAGAAGAAGCCAAGGTCCTTGTATAGTGAGCCTTGACCCTGCGTGGGACAGTTTTGTTCTGGTGAGTATAACAAAAGGTAAAAGCCTTAGACAACCATTTGGAAATAGTCTGCTTTGATACCAGTTTGATACCTTCTTCTTGCCTTCACAAGAAAAGAGCAATCGATCCAACGATCTGAAAGATTTAGTCATGTCAAGATAGTACCTGAGTTGTTTATGGATATCTAAGGTATGGAGTATCTTTTCACCCTCATTTTTAGGTTCAGAAAAGAAAATGGGGAGATGGATAGTTTGACTTGAAGTAAACTTGGATACCTCTTTAGGCATAAAATAATGATTAGTTCTCAAAGAAACCCTGTCCTTGTAGAAATAAGAACTTGCAACTCCGATACCCTTCTGGCAGAGGGCATATCAATCAGTACAACTGTTTTCCATGTTAAGAACCTCAAATCAGCCAGATTATCTGGTTCAAATGGAGCAACTGATAGTTTCTCTAATACAAAATTAAGATCCCAAG
Organism: Protopterus annectens; assembly: GCF_019279795.1. Classification (NCBI taxonomy): domain Eukaryota; kingdom Metazoa; phylum Chordata; order Ceratodontiformes; family Protopteridae; genus Protopterus; species Protopterus annectens. The sequence goes on from NC_056725.1 coordinate 1,084,954,223, forward strand.
GAGGGGCGAGCAGCCTACTTGGAGTCCTCTTATGCAAAACAGCTTTAAAGAACATTTTGACATGCAACTGCCTTGAAAGAGGAGGATCCATAGGCAGACATGCTGAAATGGCTTATAAATTAACCTTGACAAAGGAATAAAAATGCCATATGATAGTAACTCACACAAACATTACAAAACCAGAAAACAACTAGCCCTGAATGTTTGCTGGTTATGTTGTTGGTAGCACCTAGAAATCTGTTTCCATATTTTAATGTATGATTTTCTAGAAGCAGGCTTGCTTGCCTCCATTAGTACATACTACACATTCTCAGAGAACAGGTACCTAAAAGGAATTAACACCTTATCATCCAGGTAGTCGATTGAAGATGATTGATGTTGGGGTGTATCAAATACATTAAACACCCCCGTTCTTCTGTGAGTAGATCCATTCTGTGAGGAAGCTTTTGGTAATTGCTCCTGGCCATTTCCAAAAGAAGGGAGAAATACTGTTGCTTAGGCCAAAAGGAAGCAATCACAATGATTTTGGAGTATTCCTTCTGAATCTTCAGACGTGCCCTAGATATTAATGGAAAGACATACAGGAACATTCTTGTCCAAAAAAAAGAAAGGGCATCTGACTTCCGGGCTTTCTTGCATGGTGTCCTCGAACAGACTTTTGCCAGTTCATAGGATCATAGGACGTTACTAGGCTACAGGTCCTGAGGCCCTTACAAGAATAGCCAAGAATAGCCAAGAAATTAGCCCATGTTCCAACAGGTCAGCCCCCGATGCCCGTGTCCAGCATGGACACAGGTGGAATCCTAGGGGGTGTATTTTCTGTTCTCCATCCAGTTATCCAAGTTGTGCTTAAAAAGGGTTAATGAGGTAGTCTGCTTGACATGGAGAGAGAGTCTATTCCCCAGAAGGGGGAGTCTCTGGGACACAAATCTGTCCCACCAACAAGTCCTATTGATGAAACAGATGAGGTTGTGGTTGCGCATCTGGGTTACTCAGGCAGAGCTTGACCTGTAGATATGCAGCAGTCCCATCAAGGCAGGGTCTGAGATTGCTTTGTATGTCAGACAGAGGTCACCTCTGAGGAGTCTGCATGAGACTGAGTAGAGGGACAGGGCCTTTAACCTGTGTAGGGTAGATGTTTGAGGCCCTGGATTCTTCTGGTGAGGAACCTCTGTGGTCTCTCCAGTTGCTGTATGTGCTTTGTGAGGTGCATGCTGAAAGGGGCATTGTACTCAAAAATGAGTCTTATAAGGGAAGATTATGGGGATATTATGACCCACTTGTCCCTGAATGAGATATCCTTGCTAATGAGACGGGCCACATAGAATGATGTGGTCAAAAATCAATTTGTTATCAACCTGGGTGCCCAAGTCCCTCACGACTGATTGTATGTTTAGCACCTTGTTATTGATGTGACAATTTTTGGGGATGTCACTCTCCCCAAAGGGGATGATGATGTATTTTTTTGGCATTCAGTATGAGGCATGTTTCTGGCACCAGTCATTTGTTTGGGTGAGACCCTCTTGGAGGATGTCCACATCACTAGGGGAATTAATGACAGCACCAAACTTGCAGTCATCTGCAAACTTGGTCAGCCACAGCCTACTGGTTTTGGCCTGCACCTAAGAAAAGTATATCCCAAACAACAGAAGCCCCAAGAGCGACCTCTGGGGTACACCACTCATTATGGTTCTCCTGCTTGAGGTGTCTTCCCCTATTTTGACTAGGTGGGTTCTATCAGTGAGCCAGTTTGCTACCCATTTCATAACATACTGTAACAGACTGATGTCTAGTTGAGAGAGTTTATCTATTATACCTGAGTGGTGAATAGTATTGAAGGCTTTGGCCACGTCAAGGTAGGCAGTGTACACCGTCTTCTCCTCATCCATGGCTTTGTTGGCTATCTTAAAGAAGTCAACCAGATTTAGCAGGCATGACTTCCCCTTGATGAAACTAAACTGTGTGGGATCGAGTGTTTGAGGTTGCCAATGTCCTTGTTAATGAGGTCCATGATAATCCGCTCCATGGCCTTGCAAATCAAGCCAGTTAGGGTGATGAGTCTATAATTTCCTGGATAGGTGGATGCTCTGCCTTTGTGCAAACGGATGATAGTGGCTGTCTTCCACTTAGCTAGGACAATGCTAGTACTCAGGCTTTGGTTGAATAGGGTGCATAATGGTGCTGCAAGTTCCTGCCTGAGTTCATGTATGATGCAGCCTGGGATGTTATCAGGTCCCATGGAGGCTGTAATTTTTGTCTTTTAGAGGGCAGTTATGACTTGCTCCCTAGAGATAAGGGGAGGGAAGCAAGTGCTGGGGATGTCCTGATTTACTGATGGGAGGGAGAGAGGGTTGAAGTTTTCACTGAACCTGTCTGCCAGCAAGTTGATTATTTGTATGGCATTTGTGTATGTGGTATCCTTGACCACCAGTTCTGAGCAAATCTGGATGCTTCCTTTGAGATTGCGGACATATGTGAAGAAGGCCTTATGGTTTTCTCTAGTAGATGTGGCCAGTTTTGACTCGAAGTTTGCTTTGGAGGATATCACTAGTGCACTTATTTGCTTATTCAGGCTAAGGGGAGATTGCTTCCAATTAGGCACCTGCTCCTTCTTGGCCCTGGACAGTATTTTTTTTCCTTTTATTATTGAGTTTATTTATTTTAGATGTCCACCAGACAGGTTTACTCTTTGTTGAGGAGTGGGATTTTGTCCTATCTGGTATTCCTGATTCCATGCAGCAGCATAAATGCTCGTATAGTACTTTGGTGTAGTTTTGGACATATGTGCCAGTTCTTGTGGAGGGGCAGTGGGTTGTGAAGCTGTTTATACCTTTCCTCACGAGGTTGTAATCAGCTTTAGAGAAGTTTCTTTTGCTTGATGTTAGCTAGAGGGGGGGTGAGACGAGATGGTGACTTTGAAAGTGACCACTTTGTGGTCGGATCTTACCAGGGAGGATGACACTGTAATAGGTTGTGAAGTGACATCATTGAGCATTTGGGCACTATCACAAACAGGTTTAGGAAAGAAAGATCCAGAACTAGTCTCCAAGAATTTTTTTGGAGGAGTAGGAAAATCCTTGAATACACTTCCTTCCATGCCTGAGAAAGAGGAACTGGTTCTATCAATTCTTGGGATAGCATATGATGAACAAATGGATGAAATAAAACAGTCTGAAATGCAGGATGGGGCATGACCCCCCTGGAAAGGAGTAATTTCCTCACACTGCCATCTGTAACCATGATGAATAATTGTTAGAAACTATTTGCCTGAAACAATTTGTTGACAAAGAGAAAAATGGAGATTCAGACTTTCTGGAAGAGAAAGAGGGTCAGCGTGGGAGGGGGTCACAAGGTCTAATGAACAGTCATTCAGACTTTCTGGAGTTTCCTTGGTTTTGGGATGTTTGAGACTTTTTTTGGAATCTCTTTGCCACTTCTTCTTACAAGTCTGTTTATCTGACTTCTGCTGAAAAGGTTATCCTGTATTTTGCCAAAATTGGATTAGAGGAAAGAAAAACCTTGGATAATCTAGAAAAGGAGGGGTAAAAAATCTCAGAAATTCCCTGAATCAGCTTGTCCCTTTTATCACACTTTCTGATCACCTTTCCAGCAGAGGGGACAGATACCAAATGTATATCCAAGGGAGAATTTAAAATGTCATTTTAAACATCATCTGGAAGGTTCTGAGAATTCAGCCAAGCAAACTTCCTTAAAACCATACCAGTGGCCATAGTCCTGGCAGAAGTATCAACACACACTGCAAACAATGAGCAGTACCCTTATTCTATATCCTAAGTTATTTAAAGCAGATTTTAATTTGCAAGAAGAAACTGTAGATAAAATATTCCTCACACTTTCACAATATGTCAGAATAAATGTTACTATATGAACATGACAACTTAAGATTTTGAAATTCAAAGATGTAGAAGTGTACACTTTTCTCCCCATACCAATCAATAATTTCCATAAAGAAAGAGTGGGATCGGAATTAACTAAGTTCATAGCAGCAGAGTTGTTAACTAATGCTATAGCTGCTGAGACAGGTTTGGGAATAGTATTTGAAGAGTAAAAACACTGAGGAAATGTATACATCCTTTCTGCCTTTTGTAGGGGCAGCTGGTTGACTATTAGGAAAATTGCGGATAGTAAAACACACATCCTCTAAAGCAGGCAGGACAGAAGAATGGGTGCAGGTTCTGGAAAATTCTTCTGTAGAAACTTGTAGTATTTTCTGAGGGACTGAGAAACCTCAGTATTCTCCCACTGAAAACACTAGGACATTCTAGCAATAGTCTCAGAGAAAGACCCCCCCCCCCCACACACACACACACACACACACACAGGGAGAATCAGAAAGAGAACTCTCCTCTGAGTCTGAATCAGAAATCTGAGGACAAAACACTGAATCTATTTCTGCATTTTCCTCTTCAGATTCACAGTCTTGAACATCTTCAGGAAAGGCAGCATTCTACTTTCTTTTACCGGAAAATACACTGCAAGAAGGATCAAACTCTGAGTCAGTCCTAGTGAGCTACTCCTCCTATCCGAATAAATTTGAGCAACAGTAGATACATGCTAGGTTTCTGATTCTTTTTGAAAGGAAAACTGGAGCCAACATTGTCACTGATGGCACAGCATTCTGACAGAACAGGGAAACCATACCTCTTCCTTCTCCCCAGGAACAAAAAGACTGGGTCTGTTTTGTCCACTGAGGGGACCCCGACAGCTCCATAGGATGTGGCTAAACCCAGTCCATAGTGGCTGTAGGTGTAACATCAGGTGGATCTGGGATAAAAGGTGCATGACCTGAGGTAAAACAAATTGCTACAGCAGAGTTACCCACCAGCTGAAGCAATGTTTTATGTTGCGGTGCTGGCAAAGGCTATTTGCTTAAATTTTCTTTTTGTGGCTGGATGAAAGACAGATGGTGAGAGTGGCAATTTGTTCCATAATCAAGCCAACAATGGTACCTCTATCCTGGGGAAAACCATGGAACAATACCAGCAAAACTACCAGTCCACAAAAGTTACAGAAAAAACACTGTAAAAGCACTTTACAACACTACTTCAGCCTTAAAATGATCATAATTTCTCCAAAGAAATAATGTTTATCATTTAAATAATACTACTTTTAAACCGACAGAAATGAGTGCTCCATTTAAAAGTACATTACAGTCTCGAGATAGTCCAATAAACACAACACTCCTAGCTTTAAAATAACTTTCCTGAGGAGGAAAGTAAAAAAAAAATAAATAAATAATAATAAGAAGAAAATGGATTTTTTTTTCTACAAAGGGAACTTATCTGCCCAGCTAAGGAAAGCATAAGCTGAACTTTGAGCGTCAAAAGCCTTACTGATGGCATGCTGGGATTTATAAACGTAATACCACAGAGCAGGCTGGCAGCAAAGACTTAATCTCAGTTATCTCACCATCCAGAAGAAACTTCTGTGAAATAAACTGCCTGCCATCCCAACAAGTATATCAGATCATGTAACTATGGATTTGGCTGCAGGTGGAAAGGACATTGTGGTCTAGTGGTGTAAGGTTTTATCCTCTCAACATTAGGGTTGCCAACCATCCGGAATTCTTCCAGACTGTTGAGAATTAAGGGACGCTATCCGGAAAATGGACTGGACAGCATATTGTCAGGAAAAAAATACTGGGAGACTAATTTTAATTTAAAAAAAATACTTTTTGTAAGGATAATGTCCTTTAAATCACTTGCAGATCACTTGCAGATCACTAAAGCCAATGACTCTTCTGGTGAAGCACTATTCTCTTGCGCCATAGCCAAATTATGGAACTCACTCCCACCCACAAATACCTCCATACCATCAGGCACCCACTTCAAAACTTTACTAAAAGTGCAACTAAAAACATGCTGGCTATGCCCTTGCAACGCCCACTCTAATATCATCCACCACATCCAACCACTACCTTTCTTTCCACTCCACTAACTACCTTGATTATAGCAAGCTCAGATGCTCATAAGCCAGTACTTATTATACAGCACGAACTTCTTCTTCTTGTAACATTTGTTAACGTCTGGTATGCACTTCACAGATAAAGATTCTAGTTGTCTACTGATGTACTATGTTCTTCATTCTGTAAATATGTTGTAAGTAATTGCTAGGTAAATTGTTATTCACTATGTAATCCAATGTATATACTGTCTGTTTATTTTAACAGTGGAGCTTTTCTCCCCGGGCCTCAGCTGAAAATGGACCTTCGTCCAGTCGGACACTCCCGGTCAACAAATTTAAATAAATAAATGAATTAATTCATTCATTAATTAATTAAGGACAGCCTGCTTTAAGAGCACCTCTTGCATTTGATTGCACAGACACAGAACTCTTCTGCGTCTATGTGACTGTTTACGTCTGATTCTTTTACGTCTTTGTCTTCTGCGCTCGTGGAATTTGAATTCTTGAAGATATATTCTAAACTGCACAGTTGACGTGGATCATGAATGGACATGTTCAGGTTAGAATAAAGATATTAACAGCTGTCAGTGAGTGAGAAAGTACTAAATTTGATTAACTAAAAGATGACATTTCTGAGGACATAAATATTTATAGTACATTGCACTGTTTTGTTTGTTTGGTGCTGGAATGTTTTGCTTCAGCTCGTTGGGGCATATGGGGTTGATAAAAATTTATACAGTCAAAGTGAATCTTTACTTGTTTAACTACACACCTACAATACATAGGATGCATGTGACAGCATTTTAGTGTGGAAACAGGGGAGATATTGGAACAGATGATGTAGTAGGCTGGGGAATGGAAAGTAAGTCATAAGGAGAGGGACATGTGAGTTAGCAGGAGGCATAGCAGACTCAACCCAATGGAAAGGCAGGAAAGGAAATATAAACAGAGTCAGCAGGGATAGTTAAAAACCTAAATGAGGCATAGTTTTAGTATTGGGGAGGAATGGATCCATAAAGGAGTTTGCAACAAGGCAAGAGATAGTAATGATGGGCATGAATAAGAGAGTATATTAACAGTGGAAAATGTATTAATTCAGGTTGGGACAAAAGGAGAAGAGGCATTATACATAACAGGGAAGGCATGATCAAGCTGAGGGTGAAGATTTGGCAGCATTAGCAGTAAAACAAACATAGCAACCTTGTGAAGTTTAGTAACTAAACAGGTATATAGACTCTCAGAGTTAAGACATTTAGTCTTATACATACACGGTACAGCCTGAGAAAGGGAGTTTGATGAATAGGGTGAAAGAGAGGACAGTGTTGGACAGGAAGTTAATGGGAAATATTGAGCAATGATCAGAGGGCTGTTATAAGCAAGCATATAAACAGCATTAATCAAGATATTATAATGACAGGTAATGGTTAGAGTGATACTTAATGAAATACTGCAGTTTTACTTACTCATTCCATAGTCTGTGCATTAGGAGCCTTAAAGTACTGCTGAAAGACTTATAGCATGCCAGTTCCTGCATTCAGCTATCTCAAAATTGGGAGTCTGTAACTGGGGGGAATGCATTGCATAGCGAAGGCGGTAGGTCAGAGCAGCAGATAAGTTCTTCCACAAGTCAGAAATAGATGCATCATGTTGGAATGGAAAGTCCACACAGTATACCTATGAGGATGGGTAGTGCAGGAAATTACCTGAGGGAAGCCAAATCTTTTAATTACAGAAAGGAATTCCTGAATTCCAAACTTCGAAAGTTGCTAGAATAAAAAGGTTTGCATTAGCATGCATTTTCTGAAAGATATTAAGGATCAAACTCAAATGTGTGTCATTATTTAGTGGCTTAAATTCTCAGTGATATGCCAGAAAACCACACATTTTAGGAGGAACAGACTAAAAATACAAGGCAAAAATCTGAACATTTAGTAGTAATGTAATAAGAAAAAAGCAGTCATGTACTTTAGAAATTCCACATATTGGAATGTTTTAAAGGTACGAAAGTGTGATGTGTAAAGTGTAGTCTGTTTCTTGGATCAGCTAATAACACATGATTTGTAAAGTTATTTAATGGAAGGAACAAAGCTGACTGAAACTTTGTGATGGAAAGACATAAAAGTAATAAAAGATCTCTAGAATACGGTGTCAGGAAATGAATTATCCTGGAGATAGATAACTGAGTTGTCACTGATGATAGAATTGTACAGACTCTTGCACTAAAAGAGGGGAATCTTGGGTAGGCTTTGGTGAATATTACATCTGGAATGGAACAAACAATGAGGTTGTTCTCTTTTGGACTTGAATTTTAATGATGCAAGTTACAGATATTAAGCAGTGATTTAAGCAAGCTGGTCCTGGGCCAACACATGTTAATATAATACATAATATATTGACAGTGGAGCACTAGAGTCTAAATAGGCAATTCAGTTATCTGTACTATTTTGACTGTGTGATGTAAGCTGTACAAATTGCAGAGAATGTAGTTAAACAAAATGTAGGTTTGTGAACGTTTTTGTAACATCGAGGTGTATAGGCAACTGAATTTACTGAAAATGTAGTAAACCAGTTGTATGCAGTTTTGGATATTGTATGTCTTGGGCTGACTTGAATTTTTATAGGGAAGCAGTATTCCACAGAATGTGGATAGATTTCTGATTCTAAGGTGCTGCAGTCCTGAGCATGTCCTCCTTTGAATGAGATGCCTAGCAACTATGAACCTGTTTTCACTTTGCCATCCATTCCCTATTGCAATATTACCAGCTTACCATTTTTAATGTAACATAGGTAATTTATTCTTCAAGGGCAGCAGGCACTGCATTTGTAGATGAAATGCTGAAATATAATAGTAACTTTTTCATTAGTTACAGATCTCTTTATTGTAGAATTATTCTGATGACATTTACTTTTGCAGAGATTCTGCATATTGACTGATATTGGTGGATTGTGATGACAGAAGTTTGATTGGCCTTTTATGATTAAAATGTCCTGAATCAGGCAGTTTTGTCATTATTGGTTCATGTGTTTTGTTTCATTGCTTACTGGAAAAATGTTCAAATTTATAAATTTAAAACACGCTTTAACAAGTGGTTCTGTATTATGTAAGGGATATAATTTAATTATTATGTATTATAATTTAATGCAATCAGGAAGGTGAATCCAAGAATGTTTGCATGGTCCTAAAAATGTGGGCAAGGGACCTATGATTTGAAAACAGCCCAAAGGTAAACTTAATACGCCACTGGCCAGATGCATTTTCTTTAAATGTGAGGTTCAATGTTGTTTAAGTGAATATGAGTTTCAAATGCAGAAAAGTTTTAATGCTAAGTCAGTTTTCATTGTGAGACTGTATTGCTTTGTTTAGCAAAATAGCAAATGTCTATCAGTATTTGTGCTATAAAATTTTAAATAAAAGTTTTAAATTAAATCCAAATATTTGTAATCATTGTAGATATAAAGCAGAAAACAGTATGCACACTGAGAATTTTGAGCAGTTATGGCAACTGGGGAGAAATGGAGAAATAGCCAAGTAATAGGACACTGAATGGCTGTGTGGGAGGGGAAGGGGTACCAAAATTGCATGCATTTTGCTTTCACATACATGTCCAAAGATTTTGACATGAAAAGTTGTCAACCCTACTCAACATCCACTGTCTAACTGCATGACTCTGAGCAAGTCACTTTACCACACACTGCTCCTGGGCTGAGTAAAAGGTCCACAGAGAACAGTGCTCTACCACTGAAAAGAAAAGCAAATAACATAAAACAATAATAAGTAGAGCGGATCATGTAATAAGGGGTGGTCTAAACCTTTGGGTTTAGACTTGTTGCCTTTCTGGATATGGCCACATAGTAGTACACCCACCCACCAGTGACGAAGGGATAGAAATGCAATGATTTATATCCTGTGAGATTCTCATCTTTGATAAGTTAAGGAGTGTGTTGATGCATCATGGTATGAAAGGTGTGCAGATAGATTCCTGGATATGTTATCCCATGAGGGGTTCACCTAAGGTTCCACTGCACCAGGTCAGCTCACATTAGAGTGGCATGTAGATGGAATGCATGGTGTCAATTGTCTTTTAATTTGTAAATCGGCATGAATGCACAACAAGCAGACAGTCACAATATCTGCTCCCCAAAGAGTAAGGAAGACAACAGTCAGTAAGAAGCTGTCTATGTAAACAAGATATTTTATGAGGATATCACTGACTGCTATAAGCTTCACTTGAAGATCATTTTTCATGCTCCAAATTAAGGTTTTAAGAGTAAACTAAACTGAAAAATGGAAGAGATCACCTTACCTGCGCTGAGCTCTGAGAGAAAACGTAATGGAATGAATACCATTGAACTTAAGCAGAACGTAGGGTCTCTATCAATCAAAAACTTAAAATCACGTGGAAATCCCACTACTTCTGGTGTTGCTTGAAAACCATGATCAAGTTTACCCAATCAAAGACTTTTTCTGCATCTAGGACAACCACAGTCCAAGGACCATTTATGCTGGATGCCACTGCAAGAATATACTAGGTTGCATAAAGATCGTTCTGAGAGATCTCTGCTAAACAGAAAATCAAATATTTCATGATTCAGTTACTTGCCCCATACTTGGTCAGTTATTGGGTCACTTACTGATCCAAGATCTTGTTTCTAAATTTATGAGAAAGGTGGGGTGGCCCACCTCATCCAACAATAAGTCCTTACCTTGTTTTAGAACAACACTGATTGCAGCAGACAGTAGACAGTGAAGATAAGCCTCACAAGGTAGAATTTCAGACAGAAGCAAAGGAGCAAGAGGGCAGCTTTATAAAGGTAGTTGTATACCTCAGCAGAGAGTAGGACCTTACCAGACCTGAGTGAATTGATTACCTTTTTTACAAAGGTAATTATATGCCTCAGCAGTGAGTAGGACCTTACCAGACCAGAGCGAGTCGATTACCTTTTTACATAGATAGTTATATATCTCAGCAGAGAGTGGGACCTTACCAGACTTAAGGGGGCCAATTAACCTTTCTCACTTCTGCTAACATAACTGGGGCATTTAACCTGTCCACATTCAAGCCAGCTTGATATATTGACTGATTCTCTCCATCGATAGTATATTAATTGGACAAGAAGATAGGTTATGTTAATTTAGTGTAAGTTCTTGAAGAGCATATCTAGAATTAAACAAGTTATTTCCATAACTCTAAAGTGAGAGATGTCACTGACTTCCTTGTCTCCTCCCAGTCAAGCACATGCAAAATAAACTATCTCTAGGATTAATCAAGGCCTTTAAAATGCACTTATGAAAGAATACCTGAAATGAACGTTTGCTAGCTAGTAAGATGCCAAGACTTTCCTGTGCTGACTCAAGTCCCACCTGATCCTGGAAGGCCCAGGTGGTCAACGACAGGTGCTGCTTTGTCTCTAAATGTGCTCAGCCAGTCCACTGCTGAAGGTACTATTTTTAATGAAGCTTGTGTGAGAATGTAGCAGTCTGTGACCTGTCAGTAAATCTACTGTTATTTAGATTGGCTAAAGCTGGGAAATTTAACAACCTCTATCACTGGTCAGTGGAATAAACATAAACACTAACCTCTGTCATGGGTCAGTGGAATAAACATATAGACTAACCTCTATTACCGGTCAGCAGAATAAATGTAAACACTAACCTCTATCGCCGGTCAGTGGAATAAACATAAACACTAACCTCTGTCACGGGTCAGTGGAATAAACATAAACACTAACCTCTGTTACCGGTCAGCAGAATAAATGTAAACACTAACCTCTATCACCGGTCAGTGGAATAAACATAAACACTAACCTCTGTTACTAGTCAGCAGAATAAATGTAAACACTAACCTCTATCACCAGTCAGTGGAATGAACACATTTGAATAGAACAACAGTGTGAGTTTTGGGAAAGTCTGAACCATAGTTCAAATATCACCTGTCATGAGAAGACAAAAGAGTGAAAGGAATAAATTGTTGTAAAGCTTAGCTGAAAAACATAGTGAGCTAATCAAAATAACAAAGCGGCCAAATATAGCCTGCTTTTTATTTAAATAGAATGAGCATTAGCGAAGTCTGTAAGGGGGTCCCAGTAAGCAGTATTTATCAGGTTTATACACTAACAAAGGAATTGAGGAATGTTCTAACATATGTTGGTTAGCCATCTTTATTCTGTCATTGCTCTGTGAAATATTTCTGATCCATTACAAATTATAAAACAGCCATAGAAGTGTGAAAAATTTGACCCTAGTAAGCTTTACTTTGGTTATCAACAAAGCTGCACATGTTTTTCTGGTATAATACCTTAAAACGTGCAGAGACTATCTAATAAAAGCTACAAATATGGCTGCAAATGTGCACTGATATGTAATTTGCTTCATACAAAATAATTATAATAATGAATACCTGTATTATGATATGACAGAATGGTTTGATTCACTTAGAAATAAGTCAGATGGACATTAAATGTAAGTAGAAGCCCATATACCAGAAGCAATTGTGCTATGTTATTTTTTTCTTTGAGCTCTGTAATATCTGCCTTCTGTTAACTACGCCATTATGTAACAAGATGCATTATATTATGAGGTACTCTTTCACAGCATCTGCTATGGGCTTCCTGAAAGACAGACTTGGTTAACTTGACCAGATCCATTCTGCATCACTGCTCCCATTTTAAGATGTGAATCAGCCTTTGCTTCACTACAGAAACTAGTTTGCAAGTTGTCTCAGATCTGTGCAAAGAATAAACTCAGTCGCCCTTCTGTATGAATCTGATGATTGATTTTATAACACAACATTGGATAATTTTAGTTTTCTGCCATATACAGCAAGCCTTGGGATTTTGTTAAATGTATTTATAATCCTCTGAGGCCATGTTGTCCTATTGTCACAAACATAAAAAGAGCCATAAAATGAAATATTCTATGCCAATTTCATGACATTACATGGCCATCAGTACTGTTTTATGATTCAAAATCCCTACTGAATATTTGTGAGTTTATACAGGAGTGGTGAGCTTGCATTTAAATGGCCTTTTATTAGACAGTATTTTTTGCCCTTTGCTGTCACTCTAGACTTACTGCACATGAATGTTACATTATGTTTAATGGTTTATGACCTACTCTCTGAGACACAGAGTTTGAATCAGAAAACAACCCTGTGATTTGTCCTTTAGAAATGCCTGCTTCTGTGTGTGTACTACATAATTTTTAATATACATTGTAAAAATACTAAATAATGCAGAAATCAGCATTTTTCCATGTATACAGAAGAGATACTTGTACAAGAATGATTCACTCTTAAAAAGTCAAGTTGTCAATCTAACGAGAACAATTACAGATAACTAGAATTTGGCCTTTTAAACTTAGTCATAGCAACAGCATCTACAATTCATTTGTGTATAAAGCTATGAAAGAAAATGCCAGATCTAAGAAGAGAAGTAATTCTTGTCAAAACAATGCCTCTTTTATAATCAACCTGTCAGCTTACAATACGCAGAGGAAGAGCTGCTTATTATTTTCTTCTGAATTTGTAGCAGGAAATCAAGGTTTTCATAAAAAGCTGATTCATCTTACTAGAAGTCCTAGCTGTTTAATTAGTTTGTTGTTAATGTCCATAAAAAGTATATGATATAGGTTATGGTCTTTCCACAGAATTTGATATCTTCCCTATCTGTAAATCATGTAAATTAATGTATCTGATAAATTACCACTTTCTATATTTGCAAATATTTCTGCTGATAAAAATGCACTGTTGCAGACTTTTTGTTTAATTTGCTCTTCTACAAATTACTGTATTGTACTGACAGAATTCTAAAAGATAGCCAATATTAACCCATCCTAGAGAAAAAAAAAAAAAAAATATATATATATATATATATATATATATATATATATATATATATATATATATATATATATATATATATATATATATATATATATACACATACATAGACAGATAAACTGATATATAATTCAGTTCTCATCTCAAATCTAAAGGCTTTAGATTCAAACCTAGAGAATAAATTAATTCTGAACACCATGACAAATCCAATAATGTACAATATGTCACTTAATACCTAGTATATGAGACATAAATCTAGATGTGCCTTTATTTATTTGAATGTACATACGTGCCTCTGCGTGTGTGCGTCTGTCAGTGTTTGTGTATGTATGTATGCATGTATAGGTTCATAGGCTGGTACTAGGCTATCAACCCTAGGGCCTATACATGCCTAGCCATAACAAATCTCTGGCTATTTCTTCCTATAATATTTACTTCCCTGAGTACATCATACCTCTCCACTGTCCAGATTTTCTCAGAATGTCCAGATATTTGATTCGTATTTTTGGTCTGATGGGCATAAAAGTTGTGGTTTTCTGACATACCATTGAGGACTGAAGTCAATAAATAATGACAAGCATTTGAGTTTCAGACTTCATACCCTTCAGAAAATGCATACTAAGGCAAAAACAGTTATATCAACTGTCTAAGTTTATAAGATCAATATCTAAAATTTGTACCTATTTTGGGGCCTTTGCTCCCAGCACACCCACCCTGTTATTTTTTCCTTTGTCCAGGTTTGTTGAGTTTCTGCACGACTCAAAAACAAAACCATAAACTGATAAATACCACCGTTGCAGGTCACTGCACCTCCAAAAAGCTCCTAGTAATCCAGAGGTTATATTCAGGACTCCTAATAATCCAAAAAATGTCTGTAAAGAACGCCAATAAACGAAAACACCAAACAGGAATTTCGTCGGCGCTCTGCACCAACTTCTTCAGAAAGCAAACTAAAAACAAAGAACAAGACATCTGTCCCATTATTTAAGCATCATAGCTCCACTCAAACACTCCCCCTTGTGGACACACCTGAAAATTGCACATCAATGCACTTAAAAAACTTAACCACAGAAAAACTGTGCATCACCATTTGTATAAGATCAACATGACCAGCCCTGAATATTTGTAATCAAACTAATACTCTAAATTTACGCCACCAACATAGCATGTATACAATCTTAAATACCTGGTAGACACTATAAACACACAAGTGGTAAACCCAGGAAAAGTATATGTGTGTAGCGCCTGTTTTAAAAAGCCATGTAAATAAATCAAAATGCCATTCAGATGGTAACACAACTCGATGGAAGACTGCAAACCATGATTTGATATAAAATATACAAAATACATCTATGAGTATACCTTGGAAATGTATGCTTAACATTGTTATGTTGTTATCATAACCATCTGATAATAGTCGCAGTATTAGTAGCAAAAAAAAAAAAAAAAGTAAGTTATATATTATATATTGATTGTTTGTATATTGTGTGTAGCGGCCGGTACTAGGAGGCTGATGTCCCTTACATAAAAGACTATTCTGATAAACGATCAAACTACAAATCCCCTGCTTAAAATAATGGACCACAATGTAACCATTGATAAAGACATTAAAAAATAAAACCAATAATAACAAAGTAGCACTAAACCATTTTAATAATCAAAAAACAGAGAAAGAAACTATCTCCATAAAATAGCTAAAAAGGTGGTCATTCCCGAGGGGATTAAATCAGTCTAAGAAGCTTCACCTAACTAGGCTTCTCAGTTTAAGAAAGCAACTAATAGAAAGCATGCTGTTTAGTCCAGGTAGGTGGTAAGCTTCCAATTTGAGTTGCCACATCAACTCCTTGCATTCAAGTCTCAGAGAATCAGGACCCCCTGTGCCTCCATCACAAAGTTGGTCAATCACCAAAAATGAAAATTCATGACCTGGGTTGTCTAGAATGGGCTGGGCTCAATGAGCATATTACTATAATGCCAATTCTCAAAGAAAAGGCAAGTCAAATTTAGTAATGTTAACAATGCTTGCTATAACTAAGTGTTTTTGTGGCAATAATTTTGTACTCTTTTATGTTTATGTTATGTGGACATGGTCATTTATGATGAAATTATCTATTCTATTTTATTGAAACTAATTCTTGCTTATATACTTCAGTATGTTCTTTTCCCATAAATTGAATTGGTTGGTTTAGAACCAATGGCAGACCAGCAACTTGTATTTAAATGTAAAATTCACAATGGCAGTTTGTTCTGAAGAAGTCATACTAATTGATGAAAGCGCTTAACCTGTTTGTTTTATTATTTTTTAATATTAAACTAAGATTGCGGACTCGCAACTCTGTGCTCTTTTATTTTTCTTGGCTTGGTGTGAGCACTTATAGCACCATTTTTTTTATATTGTCTAGAATGTGTTTAGCCAGCGCATTGTCTACTTTCCCCTTCTTGATGGCATATTTTTGGATTATTAGGAGTCCTGAATATAACTGGATTACTAGGAGCTTTTTAGAGGTGCAGCGACTTGCAACGGTGGTATTTATCAGTTTCAGGTTTCTTGAGTTAACTGGTTGAGAGGTATGATGCACATCTGTCTGAGTGAAATATGTAAGGGTCTAAGTTATTATTTTTCATTGTTTCACTCAGCAGTGATAACATGTCTATTGAAAAGGATACTAGGCAGTTTCAGAAGAAAAAGGGCCAAAGGGATCTTTAGCCACTATGCTATCTCACTTTCTAACACACATTCTCTCCGTGACATCCCTCCTCTGGGTCAGTGATCAAGGAGCCTCAATCCTCACCACTGACACCAGTGGGGAATGTTCACAGTGAGAAAAACGGACACAAACAGTATTTTCAGATGGAACCCTCTGCACCAAGTACAATTTCCCTTAAGATCATGCAGGGAATGCACACTTCAGTCCTGTGGCTGGGCTTTCTCTCCATGCCCCAAATAAGACTCTCCACTTACCACTATAAAGCTGAGTTCTTGGTCGGGTGTTCCAAACCGTCTTCCACCACCCTCTCTGTGAAATCAGTGCTCTCAGTGTCTCCACTGACCACTACAAAGCTGAATCCTTAGCCAGATTGTCCAAACAAAGTGATGCACCACCCTCTCTATGAAATCAGTGCTCTCAGTGTCCCTGTTCAAAGTAGCTGTTACACACACTCTCTTTTGAGATTTGATTTTCACACATATACACACACATGCGCACACAAACAACACACACACATACACACACACACACACACACACACACACACACACACACACACACACACACACACACGCATATACACACACACACATGGGAAAGGCTGGCACAGCTTACCAGCTCTGCAACCTCCACTCAGACTATAAGGTAGATTCTCTGCTACCAGAACACCCAAAGCAAGCTACTTTAAGGCTCTTACAAGGGTGCCCAATTACACTTAGTAAAATTAATATTTATGCAAATGGTAGTGTTTAACTAAGCAGCAAGACTTTCAGGAATGTGGAGCCACAGTGCCACTAAATAAATGCAAGTACTCTCAAAGGTTAAACATTTTCTAAAAGACCAGCCACAATGAAAGGTTTAGACAGTTTAATAATAAATAAAAAATGAGAAAATACTGAATATTTATTTACAATAAACACCAGAGTTTCATCACAGGAAATATATTCAAAAAACAGATAGAAAGACTCAGACAGATCCAGAAAGAAAATTTAGCTAACCTCACTATATTTTCCTAACTGACTGAATAATTACTGTTCCCTAACAGCTTACTAAAGCAAGGTAAGATGAAGGTGGACAAGTGTCTTTAGTCAGTTCCAAAAACAGATAGAACACCACACGTCTCTCACTAGTATTCAAAGTTCAGTGCTGGCTGCAGAATGACATCACATCTGGTCACCTGACTCTGTGGTTCTCAAACTACCTCCTCCCTAGCAACTGAGCTAGGATCTGGCACTGATGTGTCACAGCACACACATAATACTGTAGCTAAGATTTATTACAGCATCTATCTGGAAACTGTAAAACTATTTCAACACTTCCACCCTTTCAGCAGAAACTAACAAGCTATTGTATGACAGCATTCAGACCTGTAAGATATATTTTTTATGACCTAAACCAAGTCATTTAATTTCAGGATATTTTTCTTAAGGTTACCTGGGCTGAGCTTAACCCCTTCCCTTTCAGTATCCTCTGTTACAACATATACATTTCATCAGTTACAACAATACAGTCTGATATACATATATATTCCTCTCTGTCCAGCAGGATCCACTGTTTTTACATTTTTTAACAAAAGCAACTTTACAAATACATTTTTAACACAAACATTTGTATAAAACACAATCATCTGTATAAATCAGTTTGATATTCAAATGACATATAATTCTTTACAAAATGTTAGTTAGCTATGCTGGCATATGTTAAAACATCCACTGTCCTACTTTCCTTGGCACAGTTTGCACTACCTCATATCATCACACTCCTTTCCAATATTCTGCAACACAAACGCCTATAATTTATGTCTAGAACGTTTTGCCAAACAGAGATAGTAGAATATCAATAGATTGCTTAAATGCAGATTTCGAAACAGTGCTAAATATAACAGCAAATATTAAGCCCATTTCAAAAAAGAAAAAAATTAAATAATATAATTTAACATGTTTTACCATTGTCAAATGGCAGTAAGACTTTTAATGTAATGTATTGTCTACTAAATCGATTCTGTACCTTGATTTGCACTGCAATGTCTTGAACCTGTCATGTGAATGTTATTTAAACTTTCTAATTGAAAATATGTGTTTCTTAACATTTGAGGAAGAGTCATCCTCAATAGCTTGTGTGGATATAGTATAGATGTTAACATTTTTATTTAAAAGAATAGTGAACTGAAGCTCCTTTTACGTTTTTTTTTTTTCTATTGCTGCTTTGTACTTAGTTGAGCTTCATTTTAGCTATATTGCTCACTTGGCTTTTTCATTAACATTAGGTTGTTTCCTTAGGTTTTCTATGGTGCCTCAATGTGAATTATTTACTGCAGTCTTGAGGTGCTTTTTAATACTTTTTTTTACTTTATGCCAGTTATTTTTTGATGTAGACTAGGAGTAAAGTGAAAATTAATTTAGGATGTATTATATTTAGCATTTACTTATGATTTTAATTAATTAAAATATTTAGAATTTGGTCTATTTTGCTTGTAATGCAATTTTATGAATTGCTAGTTGCAGTCAGCATCTTATTTTCTATTTTATTTTATATATATATATATATATATATATATATATATATTTTATATAATGAAATATTGCATTTATTGGGATGTGATTTAGGAGAGCAGTGTGTTTTGGGGGATTATGTATGGTATCCTTAAATGTGAGCAAAAATAATTTTAACTTGACATGTATAAATCTTTGTGCACTACTAGTTCAATTTAAATTATGTTTTCCAATTAATATGTTTAATTGCAGTACCGAATTAAATGCATTTAGTACTATGGTCAAGCTACATTAAAACAGAAGTAAGGCATGTGGTATGACACAGAGCACAGCAGTGATTAGTGAGAGGGGGATCTATATTCTAAGAGCTGGTGTACAGTTCCAAAATCGTAGTTATGTTCCTTTCAGTGGTAGTGTATGAATCTTGTTTTGTATATTGAGATCAAACCTTATTACTTTAATTAGTGCATGTGGTTGTGTTTAGGGGATTTTTGTAGGAATGATGTTGGGCCAAGGAACAACTTTTGATGATATGCCAGTGATGACAATATTACATGGATAGGATCTTATCTGAGTCCAATGCAGCATTGTATCGCACACCTCCAATAGAATTCCCTTCATCAATCCAGGTTTCTCCACTAGGGTTGTGATGCCTTTTTTCCCACAGATGTTCCCTCTGCTGACTATGGGAATTATAGGTTCATAGGTAGGTACTAGGCTATTGGCCCTAGGGCCTATATAAGCCTAGCCAAAAAGGTACCCTGGCTTTCGCCACCAAGAAAATTATTTTCCTGTGCCCCTGTCGAGCAGAGCCACAGAGGTGACCCCGAAGGGAATTTCCTATTTCCCATCCAACCATCAAGACTTTTCTTGAAGAGAGTTAATGAGGATCTTTGTTTGATATAGATAGGTAGTTTGTTCCAGAGTATGGGAAGTCTCTGGGACAGGAATCTATCCCTCCAGCATGTTCTGTTTATTGTAGTGACAAGGTTTAGGTCCCTAGAGCGTTTAGCTTGGAGGGATTGGGATTTCTTTAAATGGAGCATGTACAACAGCTCTGGGTTTGACATAGCTTAGTATGTTAGGCAGAGGTCACCTCTGAGTAGGCAATATTGGATGGAGTAAAGCTGGAGTTTTTTGAGACGGTCTGCATAGAGCATCTGTTTGAGTGTGGTAATCCTCTTTGTGAGGTATTTCTGTGGCCTTTTCAGCTGATGCAGATGTCTTGTGAGGTACATACCAAAAGGGGCATTGTACTCTGTAATGGGTCTAATGAGTGACAAGTAGAGGGGAACAATGACCTCTTTTTTCCTGGTGATGAGGTGTGCCATGTAGAAGGATTTCCTGACTACTGTGGTGATGTGATTATCAAAGGAGAGACGACTGTCCACCTGTGTCCCAAGGTCTCTTATCATACTTTCGGTGTTAAGTAGACTACCACCTATGTGGTAGCTCATGGGCACAGAGTTTTTACCAAAGGGGATGACAATGCACTTTTTGGCATTGAAATTGAGACCATGGCTTTCACACCAGGCATCTGTCTCCATGAGGCCCTTTTGTAGGATGTCCACATCATTAGGAGTTTTGAATATGGCTCCTAGTTTGCAGTCATCTGTGAACTTCATTAGCCAAAGACCTTCTGTATTAGCCTGTATTTCAGAAAAGTAGATACCAAACAGGAGAGGACCCAGGACTTAACCCTGTCGTACTCCACTTATCACTGGTCTGAAGTCGAATTTGGAGTCTGCTACTTTCACAGTGTGGGTTCTGTCAGTGAGCCATTTGGCAACCCATCTTGTGACATAGGGATTTATACCTAGTTTAGTGAGATAATCTATACTTCCAGAGTTGGGGCTGGTGTCAAAAGCCTTGGCGAGATCTAGATAGGCTGTGTGAACCACCTTACCCTTCAAAGAAGTCTATCAGGTTTAGGAGACATGATCTGCTTTTTACAAACCCAAACTGGATGAGGTCCAGAGTTTGGAGATTACCAATGTCTTTGTGTATAAGATCCATGATGATACGTTCCATGGCCTTGCAGACCAGGCTCGTTAGGCTAATGGAGTGGTAATTCCCAGGGTCTGTGGTGGCTCCCCCTTTGTGGAGTGGGATAATTGTTGCTGTGCGCCATTCATTGGGCACAAAGCCTGAGGGGAGGCTATGAGTGAACATGGTGCTTAGGTGGGGTGCCAGTTATTCTGCAGTTCATGTAGAACACAGCCTGGGATGTTGTCAGGTCCCATGGATGCTGTGTTCTTGGCTTTGCAGAGTGTGTGTTTTTTACCTGTGCAGATGTGATTACAGGAACTTTGCATTCTTCCGGTATAGAGATGCACCCTTTAGGGGGTGAGAGGGGAGTAAAGTTAGCACTGAACCTATCTGCCAGGATGTTGGCAATATCAGTTGGTTCTGTACATTTAGTGCCATTGTGCTGTAACTCAGATCAGATTTGAGTGTTGCCATTGAGATTCTTGACATAGCTATAGAATGCTTTGTGGTTGTCTTTAGAATCAGTGGTGATTTTGTTTTTGTAACTAGCTTTGGAGGATTTTATGAGGGATCTCAACTTCTTACTGAGGCTGACCAGGGAGTTCCTCAAATCATGGGATTTTACTCTTTTTTGCAACAGTTTTTTTCTGTTGTAGAGTTTGTTTATTGCAGGGGATCACCAGATTGGCTTCCTTTTTTTGGAGGATAGCATCTTGGTTCTGTTAGGAATAGCATGATCCATGCACTTGTGTAAGTGCTTATAAAGTGTATTTGTGTAAGATTCAGCAGTCGTACCTCTGTTGACCATCCGCATGGGTATCATGAAGTTTGCCACTTCTTATTTAAGAAGTGTGAAGTTGGCTTTGGAGAAATTTTTTTATGGTGGTTTCCCTAATGGGGGATGTGGATGTCTAGGATGATTAGCTTGTGGTCGGATCTGACCAACAAGGAATTGACCTCTGGTGTGGAACACCAGTCACCCATGTTGGTAATGACCAGATCTAGGATATTGCTGCCCCTGGTGGGGGTGTGGATAAGTTGATTCAAGGCATTGGAATTTATGAATTCCAGAAAATGATGAGCAAAAAGAGTTGTTACATGAGTAGTTTTCCCAGTTAATGGTCAAAATCGCCCATTATTAGGGTGTAGGTTTGTACCCTAAGATTTTCCAGTGTATCAAGAAATGAAGAGTGGGAATCTTGGGGTATGGTGGGGGATATGTAGCAAGTTACAATTTGGATTGTAGTCTTGCCCAGAGTTATGTGGATATCCTTAATAAATTTGGACACGCCTCCGCCTTTAGTGTTTTGGTCCAGGTTAGGTGGCCAGAAGCTGTGTTATGTATTATAACCTGGTAATGCAGGGGTGCTCTCTGGAGCCTTGAACCAGGTCTCTGTTACTGCACATATGTCGATATTCTCCATTTTAAGGAGTGCCTTTAGTGAATGCATTTTGAGGTTTAGACTTCAAGCATTGAGTAGCATTACCCTCAGATTTTGCCTTACAGTACCTTGCAGGCCTGCTTGTCCGATTAGTACTATTTGCAAAGCTTTGGAATATATTATGGCTAAACTTAGAAACAATGGAATTAAACAAAGCACAGGCAGGAGATGGAATTACTAATAATGACCTGAGAACACTTCAACAAGAATTTATAGTAGCATTATATCTATTAATTACTAAATCATATAAATATGGAGATTCCTGAAGATTGGAGACTTGTGCTTATTAAGCCTGTCTTTAATGGGAAGGGGAGTGGATCATATAGACCCTTAAGTCTACTTTCATGTTGTGGAAAAATAATGGAGAAGCTAATATTGGATAAGTTATTTTCAGAATTGGATAGACTGGGACTTGAAACCATATATCAGCATGCATTTGTTGAAAATAGATCTATTATCACCTGTAACATGATGTTTTATAACAATATAATAACAGCTATGAATGAGAAAGTGTGCTGTGATGTAATTTATATCAATTTACTTCAACATTTGACAAGGTCATAGACAAAATGCTGATCAATAAATTAGAACAAAGAGACATCGATGTTCTCTTGATACGATGGATAGCTGCATGGCTTACAAATAGGACATGGCAAGCATCATATAGCAACTGGACAGGTAAAATCCTTGGTTACAGTTAGGGTGTCCCACAGGGCTCTCTCCTAGACCCTTACTTGTTTAGATTGTATCTTTCAGACCTAAATTTTTCATCTGAGGTGTTCTACAGTCTATATGCAGACAACCTGAAATTGGGTAAACTGATTACATGTATTACAGATAAGGCATGTCTGCAAAATAACTTGACTAAATTGACCATTTGGGCACAGGAGAACAATATGCTGATAATTACATCAAAAACTAAGCATATAAGATTTGGGATACATACATTGAAAGGTGAATATTTAATACAGCACACAGTGATTGAAACTGTAGACTCATTTTAGGACCCGGATATATGTTTAGATTCAGCTATGAGTTTTTCTAATCATTTCAACAAATTGGTTAATGATAGGTTGTATAAAAGGATTTATAAAGTCTAGGAAATCAAAAATAATGAAGTCATTGTTTGTTAGTTACATTAGATGCAAACTTGAGTATGGAATAACAATATGGGAACCTTATAAAAAAAGCAAGCATGAGTAAACTGGAAAGAATATACCAAGGGCATCCATGAATGTGAAAAATTAAATTTTTATGAAAGACTAACATATCTGAACTTGCACAATGTCTCTTATAGATATCTAAGAGGAGATCTTATTCAGGTATATAGGGAATTTAGAGACCTCTGGGTATGTTTGGGCTTATCAAAAAGTACTACAGAATCATCAGACAATCTATGTAGAAGATTCTATAGGAATGAGAAGTGTATTAAATGGTTGTCCAAGAGAGAAGCTGATGTATGGAACAGATGGGAGCGCTACAGAATCCTGAAAGCCCAAAATCCTGAAGACCAAAATCCTGAGACCAAAATCCTGAAAGTTCAAAATACTGAAAACTCAAAATCCTGAAAACTCAGAATCCTGAAAACACACAGGATACCAACACTTAATATTCCAGCACAAGCACATACAGAAACAAATAAAATACAAACTATATTACTGTTTTCCAAGTATAAGCAGGGGGGCAAGCCCCCCCTGCACCCACCCATGTGGGGGGCAAGCCACCCACACCCCCTGCTACTTAAATATATCAACTCAAAGATTGCACTTAGTGTAGTGAAGTAGAATTTTATATGTTGTATATAAAGAAAAGCTATGTTTGTAGTGATATGGGTGTTTGGATCTGGCATGAATATAGGTTATGAAGCACTAATGCAATATGATTGTATAGATATCAATCCTCTGGATAGCGTGTAATTTACCCCCTAATTGCTCATTAACATGTTTTTTTTTTTTTACAAACAATGTCAAATGGGGTGAGAAGCTCTAGTTTCAAGCCAAAATCCAGAGTTGTTCAGAAGACAACTATTAATGAATGAATGTGCCAGTGGTCCTCACGTAGGCAGTGTGGTGTGAATTATACTACACCCACTAGGCAGGCACATGCCCACCCCACACACAAGATTGACATACATTATAACACCTCGCTCCCTGTGCCTTGCAGTAGTGTGAATTATACTACAGCCACTAGGCAGGTACATGCCCGCCCCCGCACACGAGTGACACACATTATAATGCCTCACTCCCTGTTCCTTGCAGTGGTGTGAATTATACTACACCGACTAGGCAGGCACATGCCTGCCCCCACACACAAGAGTGAAACAGATTATAATGCCTCACTCCCTACGTCTCGCAGTGGTGTGAATTATGCTACACTCACTGGGCAGGTACATGCACGTCACCACACACATGAGTGCCACACATTATAATGCCTTGCTCCCTGTGCCTCACAGTGGTATAAATTATGCTATACCCACTAGGCAGGTATATGCCCGCCCCCACACACAAGAGTGACACACATTATAATGACTTGCTCCCTGCACCTCGCAATGGTGTGAATTTTGCTACACCCACTAGGCAGCCACATGCCCACCCCCACACGAGTGACACACATTATAATGCCTCGCTCCCTGCGCCTTACAGCACTATGTGTCTTTCTGCATTGTACAACATCCTGGACCTATGGAGGTGTAATTAGATGCAAGTCCTTTTCATTCATGTTGGTTTTACCCACTTTTTTGGCATCTATTTTTCAGAAGTCAAGGCCAATGTCAATGGACCTCTGGCTTACCAAGTTTGCAAATGATTGTAAGAGGAGAGCAGTAATAGAACCCCCCCCCCCCATAAAATAATGTGTTACAGGAAGGTCTAACACAGGAAGATGACTCTTGCTAAAGCCATGACTTAAACCTTAGTGCCAAAAAATGCTTAATAGTACCTTTTAAGAAGTTGCCATCCTGGGGAATGTACCACATTGATAAAAAAAAACTTAAAAGTAGATACAATAATTAGGCATACGGGTACTCATGTAGATAGTAAACTGGCTTTTGACCAGCATGTGTCTAAGATTGTAAGAAAATCATTCTATGTCACTGAATGCATTACTAAGGACATGGCACCTAAGTCCAGGGAAGCCATTCTTCCACTGCTCTCCGCCATAATCAGACGCATCATTGAGTATAATGCCACTTTCTGAATGTACCTGACCAGACAAATGCAACAACTGGAACACCCACGGAGGTTTCTCACAAAAAAGAATATAGGGCATAAACACAATGTCCTATGCAGATGACCTCAAAGCTCTGTTTTTATACTCTGTTCCCTTCAAACTGCTGAAAGGCAATTTATGCCTGACACACGAGGCATCCTTGGATCTCAGTCTGATAGAACTTTTCCATATTCGCAAAATGAACAGCACCAGAACTACTAAATCTAATTATTTAAATTTTGGCAGCAACTTAAACAGGGCAGACTGTAGAGGCAGGTGTGTATCATAGAGATTCCCCATTCTCTGGAATAGGCTTCCTATCCATGTGAAGTAGACCCCCCCTCCCTAACCCCATTCAATTACAAACTGGACAGTTCCCCTGCAGACTTAAACTTAAGTGGAATTAGAGATTGAATAAATGAGTGATTGACTTCCAAATGTCATATCAAAATGACAAAACATTCTAATGACTAAAATTCTAATGACTAAAATGGGAGAGTAGAGATTTTCTTACAAACATCCTCCAGAAATACAGAGTATTGAAAGAGATATGAAAATAGATACAGTCCTGAAAAATGAGAGAAGTGACAACAATTACTGTTGTGAAATTGCTAAGCGTTATATAAATAATTTACCTTGGCATACAGATCTGATGCATATTTTATTGTGAA
>NC_056725.1:1084985494-1085075494 GCF_019279795.1 Protopterus annectens
GTGCCATGACCTGAGATATTTTGGAAAAGGAAATGGAGACATCTCTCAAGTTAGATTAAGTCCTTAGAGAGGTACATGGCAAAAGGGGCATTACATTCTTTGATGGCCAGCTAAGGTAGGAACACGTTGGGACTATACCTGGACTTGGCCTTGAGGTGATACCACAACAGACCCATTATGCATGACAGATGGAGTTACCTATTCACAACGGAGATGTGAAGGCCTAAGGAGAACTTTTTGCCAGCACAGATGCTGAAGTCCCTGACTATTGGGTCAGATTTAAGTGGAATGGTATCTGTAAGGTAAGTGGAGAAGATACCCGATTTACTAAAGTAATGTATATTGCATTTCACCATTCTGAGTGTAATCCCGTTATTCACATGCCGAACGTTTATTTGGATCAATTCGTTCTAGAGAACTTGAGAATGAAAATGGGATTTCATAAAAGCCGCGAGTATACAGTTCTCCAAGAGCTTGGAGAGCTACAGTCCTTAAATGCCAGTTTATACATCACAGACATATATTACAGCAGAGTGTGTACTCTAGGGCAGACCTCTGTGTGGGGCTATTGGAGAAGTGTTTCTGTCTAGAGCCAATACACCCAACCCTAAGCTGTATAAGAGTTCTACCACACAGTCACTTAGATACCCAGTTTAGTAAATATGTTTTAATGTTCAGCTGGGAGAGTATTTCTATAATACAAGCATGGAGGAATTCTGACAAAAGCTTTGGCAAGGTACAGCTTGGCAGAGGAGACTGTATGCCTTTTTAACTATGCACACAATAAGCCTTTCAATCAACTTAGCTAGGCTGACTAGGTATGATTTGCATTTTACAAAGGTGAACAGATATGTATTTAAGGACATAACAAAATCTATTCCATTATATACATACATACACCCATACAAATAATTCAAGCGCGAGCATTAATGCCCCTCTAGCCTGCCAATATACCAAAACACTTGTTCCCATGATAAGTGCCCAGGTTGTTCTTAAAAATATATAAACTGGTGTTTGCTTTAATGTAGTTTGGCAGTCTGTTCCGGGAGTGTTACAGAATCCTGAAAGTCCAAAATCCTGAAGACCAAAATCCTGAGACCAAAATCCTGAAAGTTCAAAGTACTGAAAACTCTAAATACTGAAAACCCAAAATCCTGAAAACACACAGGATACCAACACTTACTATATTCCAGCACAAGTACATACAGAAACATATTACCCTTCAACTATATACAGGGGAGCTAGCCACCCTGCACCCCCCATGTATATAGAACTTTCTAAACTCTACTTTTTCTCCAGAAACATCTGAACATAACCATGTACCTATGTTACATGACCGTTTTAACATTAAATAATATAACAGTGTTGCTGTTATATCGCATGCTGTGCAAAATTCCTTCAGCTCTTTCTATGCACATGCACTGTCAGGTTGTAAAAAAATTGAGGATGGCATGGTCAATTAGTGCTGTGATGTTACACGTGTGTGACTGTCTTTTTTGGGGCAATTCAGGAGGTGAAAGATGAGGCATGAAGACTGGCAGCTGTAAAAGAAGCTATATGGGAATATGGTGATCATTTAGGAAAACCTAACATATTTTACTACTGTGATTTTAATGCTATCTGATGAACTTAAATTTGTAATTTGTGTGCAACTAATGCTGCAAAATTAATCTTGACTGGTACAGTAAAAATGTAGTTTGTGAAATATGCCAAGCTGTTTTAGTGGTCAAAGGCATGTACCTAATGCAATCAAATCTGAACATACTGTTTAACTGAACTTACTTTAGGAACTAGGTAGTTACATTTGAACATGTAGTTTAGTGGGGAAGAATGGAAGATATTTAACAGGTTGCTGCATACTGTCTGCAGTGATTGAAAAAAAAACTGAAATCTGACTCTGACACACAGCAATTTCTAACATAGTGCCTCACTGTAAATGTTATCTAAAGCACCCATAGTAAGCACTAAAGGCCAGGATTAGAACTCAAGAGTAGAAATAGTTTAGTCCCATCCACACACAATGGAAGCATAGAACAAAGGCTGATAATTGGAAAGTCAACTAGTAGAGGAAAAATATGTTAATGAAGCTGTGGAGATTGTTAGGTCATTTTAATTATGCATACTAAGCAATGACTTGAGGTGTGGTACATCAGGGAAGATTAATGCATGTATAAAAGGAATAAGTATAACATTAAACCACATTATTTGTACTTCAAAATCTATTTCCTGACATGCATCTTTTATTGTATATACATTTATTAAAACAGCTTAACACTTCATTCTTGTAAACTGATTAGAAATTTCTAATAATGAATTTAAGATCAATTAAAATTGACTGATATAAGCATTTTAATATATGGCAAAGAAGCAATTTTTCAAGAAAATTTCAAAACCAGTGAAACTGATTTCTCACTCTTATTTTGTGTAATACAATAAACTGCACTCTGGAATTCAAAAATTATAGCTTTGGAATTTTTGAAATGAATCATAAATACCTGGTCTCCATTTCAATTTTAGACATAGTACTTATGAGTGTAAGACTACTATCCATTTATTAAATAATGCAGCTATTATGGATTTGGCAGGTGTTTTTCCTAGAATAAATATCGATCAGTGAAAATATGTTTCATGGGTTCATATGGGGCTCTTCATCATGAAGATCATTTGCAGCCTAGCCTCAAGATCCCATTTATCAGTAACCTACAACACAAAGTATCTACTACCTAATTGTGCCCCCTTTAAGTGAGGATTTGTGGGGCCACACCAGGAGGGAATTTATGGTTTCCCATCCATCCAGTCATCCAGGCTGTGTTTAAAGAAAAATCAAAGAGCTACTTTGTTTTATATATGTATAAGAAGTCTGACCCTTAAAAGAGGGATTCCTTGAGAAAGAGAGAGAGGTATATCTCACCACAAGGTTCTGTTCATGCTGTGTTTTAAGTTGAGTTTTGTCAAGCAGGTATTTAAGCTTTTGTTTGTTTTGCAAATGTGTAGATGATTGCATAGCACTGGATCCTTAGAGGCTTTGAAGGTGAGGCAAAGTTCCCTCTCAAAAGACTGTAAGAACCAAGGCCATGGTTCTGGCAAAATGTATTTGTTGGTGTTAGGTCTTCCTGGAGAATCTGACAGTCAGCTGTAGAATTTATGTTAGCTCTGTGCTTGCAGCAGTAATATACAAACTTGGTCAGCCACAGTACCATGGCAATAGCCTTGACCGCAGATAAGCCAATAGCAAAGAAAAGAGGTCCAAGGACCAATCTCTGAGGGAGGCTTCTAGTACAGATCCCTCACATGAGAGTGCTCTCCCTAAACTAACAGATTGGGTTCTGTCATTAAGCCATTTGCTTTACAGTGGATTGCATATGGGTTCACAATAAACTTGCTTATTTTTTGAATAATGCAAGAATATGGAATATAGTGAAGCTTTGTACCCCCCCCCGGGCAGGGCTGCACAGGTATGTTTGTGGTTACCTTTATTGAAAGGCAAAATGTATGTAATGTCATATGCAAATGATGCATGATGACAGACATGTAGATCTGCCGATGATATAATGCCGAGATCAATTGGCATAATGATTAAGGTCTTCGCCTCCAATGTACAATGTACAAGATTCTATCCTGACCTCCAGCCCAATGCCTGTTTGAAGTTTTGAGGTTCCCCCACTTCTGAAAAAAATGTGCTGAGTGCTTCCATCCAAACTCATCCAAGACTGGAGCTGCAAGCCGCAGCACAGAGTCTAGATGGTGCCCTATAAGTGGAAGAGTTGGATAGACTAACTGCTTTGGGCATCTGCTGTGGTATGTATTATCTTCTTGATCACAGACTGTGTGGCATGGCATTGCTAGCCACTCAATGGCATAAAAGCCTAGTGTGAGGTGATTCTGTTGTGTTGACTTATGTTGCCAAATGAGCATTGGTATTTGCCAGTTATAAATAGGTCGAGGACCTGGCCTACTCCAACCTCCAACAGGGACCCGTGCTAACAGTTGGAGGGATGTATGAGCCCCTTTTGCCCAGTATGTGCCTGGCATAAAGCCAAGCAGCTCTGGGTCAATAAGCTTCTGGCTGACCAGAGTCCAGTTGCCAAGCTTGGGTTATCTGGGATAGCTCTGTTCAGTGAAAGCTCGACATAAAACCAATCAAACTGCCAAACATAAACTAAGAATTACTACACTTAATGTAGGTTCACTGACAGGATGGAGCTGGGAAGTGGAAGGTGGTAAGGAAAAGGCTGAACATCTTGTGTATACAGGACACAGGACAGAAGGGCAGTGCAGCAAGGTCGTTTGGCTTGGGATCCAGAGTCTTCTACTCTACAGAAGGAGAGGCTAGAAATTGTGTGGGAATTGTGGTGAGGGAGAGGCTTCAAAGGCAGTGAGGGATGTCATCAGGAATAGTGACAAACTCATGGCAATCAGACTCCAGCATAACGATAGGGCAGTATTCATAATCTCAGCCCATGCCCCACAGCTGGGTTGTGATAGTGAGTAAAAGATTCTATTCAGACAGCAGTTGGCAGACCTACTAGATGAAGCAGGAAACATGAATTGGTGTTTATAATGGCTGACGACATGAGCTGGTGTTTATAATGGTGACCTGCATGAATATATTGGGACAGACAAATACAGGATATGAGGGCTGCCTTGATCCACATTGGGGGGGGGGCAACAGGAATAAAGAAGGTAAGGCCATTCTATACTTTTATCTGGCAAATGGCTTGATGGTGGTCAACACATTGTTCAGCAAGACAGGCAGTCACAAGATCACATACAAGAGCAGTCAACATGCAACTCAGGTAGACTTTCCCCTAGTAAGGAAAGGGCACTGGGGTAGAATCAGCGATTGCAAAGACTTCCCCAGTGAAACAGTCAATCCACAGCATAAGCTACTGGTTGCACCAGTCAGTTGCAAGCAGTGGTCAGAGAAGACTCTACGGTTAACACAGACCAGGCTGAAGACTTGGAAGTTGATTGGAAAAAAAGCACAATGGCTTAAGAAATTACTCGGTGCTCTAGCACCTCAAGAAGAAGAGGAAATAGGGTGGAGTTGAAGAAGAATGGCAGAACCTCAAAACTGCACATGTGAGGATTATAGAACAGACATACAGCCAAGCCAGGTATGGAAATAAGGTTCATAAGGAATGCTGGTGGTGAAATGCAGGAGTCCAGGAAGTCATCAAAAGAAAAAATGAATGCAGAAAAAAGTGGAGGATAGAAAAGACAGACCAGGCTAGGAAGGAATACTGGTTGGCTAACAAAGAGGCTAAGAAAGGAATTGCAATAGCAAAGAACATTGCACCAGAGGCACTCTACCAGTTTCTGGGAAGTAACTCAGTAGACGGTATAAGGAAAGTGTATCTGGTTGCAAGGCAAAGACAGAAAGATAATGAAGACAATCAGACACCCTTTATAAGGGATGCTATTACCAACCTGCTCACTGGTCCACAGGATATCAAAGGCAGATTGAAGGAGTACTTCCAGCAGCTTCTGAATGAAGAATCCCCACAGTAGCTGTACTGCCCCAGACACCATTTACAATGAGAGAAGAGGAGGTGCCCGCCATAGGAGAAGTGAGAACTGTAAAGAAAAATTAAGTCGGGCAAAGCAGCAGATTCAGATGAGGTCACAGCAGATATGACAAATTGTTTGTTGAGATAGGGAAGAAATGGCTCTTGAGGATTCTCCTAGAAATATATAGAGAAAAGCATATCCGGATGACTGACAAATAAGCATACTAGTGTCAGTGTTTAAGAAGAAAGGGGACATTCACAACTGTGGTCAGTACAGAGGTATCAAACTCCTGTCAATAAACAAATATGCAGAGTAGTAGAGAGTAAGATGGGAGATGAGCCGTTTGGATTCAGATTAGGATGCAGCACAACTGACCTGATGCTAGAAATGAGGCAAGAGCTCAACTGGACATTCCTAGACTTGAAGAAAGCATATGATAAGGTCCCAAGAAAGCTGATTTGAGAAGTCCTGCATTGGTTCATTTACATAGAAGCACTGGTAAAATTAGTGCAAGTATGTACAAGGATCCAATGACTCAAGCATGAACAGTGTTAAGCTTCACAAAGGGGTTCCCAGTGGGAGTGGGTGTACATCAGGGCTCAGCTCTAAGCATAGAGGTGATGGACTACATTAACAAAAAGGTCAGAGGGGACCGATCAGCAAATTTGCTGTACGCAGATAATTTGGCATTACAGGCAGACTCTGAGCAAAAACTTCAGTAAAATATAGGGGAATGGAATGCAAAACTGAAGGCACATAGGATGAAAGTGAGTACAAATAAGACAACTGTAATGGCAGTAAACAGGGGAAATCAAAAGAAGCTGAGAACTGAGATAAAAGGAAAAGCAGTAGAACAGGTTAACAGCTTCAAGTATTTAGGAAAGGTGGTTGAGGAGAAGGGAAGTCTGGATGAAGAGGTCAAAGTTAGAGTCAGAGGGGCTGCATCCAAATCACACAGTGCTAAGTGCAGTGTATCACAGAAGAATGCCAAAGAAGCAAAAACGTAAGGTGTACAAAACAGTGGTGTGACCAGTACTACTGTATGGTACAGAAAACTGGGCAGTAAAGGCAGAGCGGTTGAGGAAGCTTGAGGTGATGGAGATGAAGTGCCTGAGGTGTGTGGTAGGATGCACACCGTGGCAAGACAAAGAAATATGGACTTAGGAACAGAAGCCAAAATAGTTCCAGTTGTAGAAAAGGTCAAAGAGACTGGATTACCGTGGTTTGGGCACATGTGTAGAAAAACAGAAGACAATCTGGTAAAGAAGATTTGGGACAGACAGGAAGAAGGCTAGAGGAAACAAGGGTTCCTAACAAAGAGGTGGATGTATTGTGAGAAAAAAGACCTGTAATAGTCAGGCATGAGCATTGAGGAAGGCACGAGAGCGGAACTGAATAGAGAGGGATGGCAGCAGTTGACACTACACTCTCACCCCATGTAGAAAATGGAAAAACGGGGGTCTATGATGATGATGATGATGATGATG
Source organism: Protopterus annectens (assembly GCF_019279795.1). NCBI lineage: Eukaryota > Metazoa > Chordata > Ceratodontiformes > Protopteridae > Protopterus > Protopterus annectens. Next base: position 1,084,992,493 of record NC_056725.1, read on the forward strand.
ATGCATGCATGCATTGGCTGTTGGATTGACACATATGCAAATGAACTCTGGACATGCAGTCAGTGAATGCCTACTCTGCCTCCCTGCCTGATCTTCAGTCTTGACCACTTTGAAGCAATGTTGATTTGGTTCAACAAAAACAGTGCCCACTCTGGTCACATCAAATTTCAATGTACACAATGCTTTTCAAGGAATCCCAGATTTAGTCTATGACCACTTTACCAACGTAGACTTTATTCAGACCACAGAACATCAGCAAGAAAAAAACTTCCATTATTTTTAAACTAAAGGGTCAACCTACTCCATCAAGATCATAAAAACACATTTTAACAGACTGTTCAAGTGCAAGAGAAATTGATACCTTCTGTAACTTAGCCTTCTTCCAAGACACTCCCTGAATGCAGGTAGCTACTGCTACACAACTCTAGTGCAGTTCTCTTTAAATGCCCCTTCCAAATTGCAGTTAAAAACACAAGAACTGTGCAGTTTATAATTAATGGTTTGCTTGCCAAAGTCAGTTTCTTGAGAACTAATGGAAATATGTATACAAGGGCGAGCAAAGAGACAATATACTGTCTGAGTTGCTCTCCTTCAGATTTGCACACAATCAAACATGGTCAGGGAGAGGGAAAATCCTGACTGCAGACTCGAGTAGCTTCAGGAGATGAAACCCTAAGAGACAAAGCTCAAAAATATCTCATGGAAGCAGCAGCTGCTAGAGTTCTGAGAGAGTTTGTGTACTTTCAGAAATACTCCAATCTCCCAAACTGGAAAATCATTTAGGCTCAGCTCCTCATTAGTACTGGGAGAACTTGTGCTTTTAGGGTTGCAGCCTTTTCAAATGCTCAGAGTGGGTCATTTTTCTTTCTAGAAAAGTGAGATTTTGCAAGACAAACTATACCCACGGACAATGCTAAGGACCTAACTTTACCTTTTGTCAAAAATTAAAGGCTACTCTTAAACCATTTGAGTTGCTTATACTGTTTCAGAAAACATTTACGTGTTTCAGATACAAAATATTTGTTTTATGCAACTATTAAAGAAAACTTAGGAAAACAAAGGAGATATTATTTCTCCTAAACCATAGGACCTTACAGCTAAATAAAAAGGACAAGTAAGTACTCAGTATCACAAGTCAGGTTATTGTAAACCCTGCATAAGTCATGCCATACCAACTTACCAAATACTTAATGAATATTGATGAGGCTAGTCAGTAGATCCACATGAATATTCATAAACTATTAGGCATTTCATTGATTGGCAGATGATGGGCAGGGTTTGGGCAGGATTTGCCACTGCAAATCGATGGGGGGGGGGGGGGTACGAGGCTTCACTATAACCAGAGTATGGAATGGTGTCAAAGCCTTTGTCTGGTCAAGGCATCCAGTGTGCACTAATCTGGTCCACTCAGGTTAGAAGGCAGGATCTACTTGTAATTTACCCAAACTGGTTACAGTCAATGGGTTGTAGACTGACAATGTCCTTGTTATGAAGTTCTATAATGCTATGCCCAATTGCCTTTCAGATGATGCTGGTTAAGCTTATCGGTCTATTGTTAACATGATCAGTGGTGGGTCCTCCCTTATGGACTGGGATGACTGCAGAAGTTTTTCAAACCTCAGGCACAAAACCAGTGGAGCTGTTGAGACTGAACAGGTTTAGAAGTAAGATTATAAGGCTGTATGCAGCCTGCCACATTGCTGGGACCCAGAGTATTATTCTTGAATTAGGGGGACTGCCTCAGGACTATCTGCACTGCCATCTGAGGGGTGGCGTGAATGTGTTGATATGTGGGGGAACGTTAAGGGAAATGAAGGTGTAAAGTCTGAGCTACTTTTATCAGCTAATACATTGTCAATGTCTTCTGTGGTTGCACATGTATTGTTGTCACATGTTAGTTCAGTTCAGTGCTGAGTATTGCTTCTACAGTTCCTCACATAATTTGGAAAGACCTTGTGGCTGTCCTCTACATAGGTGGCAATCTTCAGTTCCTACTTATAACTGGAAGATTTGATTTCTTCTAAGTTCTTTTTTATCTTTTTTGGTTTCACTTGAAGAGATTGGGATACTGAATTTATTCCTATGGGTAATAAGTTTCTTAGTTTCATTGTATAGTTTGTTTGTAAAGGGGTTTATTACTCAGCTTAGCATTGTATTTTTTCTGATGAGGACTGATCCCTGAATACAAGCATTCTGGTGAGCAGAGAAACTGTCAATGAATGAAGTGCTTAAACTGCATCATGTCATCAGCTAGCTTTAATAGATTTGTCATTATACAATCTCTGAAGACAGAAGGAGGTGATGTTAAATTGGGTATCACCCTCATAGTGAGTATCGCTAAGTGTTGGTCTGATTTGTCAAATGATAGTGATAACTGAAGGTACAGATCATAGTGGTGTTTTATTGGTGAGGACTAGACCCAATATTTTAAAGCCCCTAGATGGAATAACAACTAGCTTGCCAACAAAGCTAGCATATATAGAATCTAGGGAGCAATGTGTGTATTTGCTTGTGGTAGTAAAGGTTTTCCAGTTAATGGAAGGATAGTTGATATTCCCCAGGAGAGTAGTATTAGGCTCTATGTAAAGGGATAAAAGCTTGTTTATTTATACTTTGTGGGCTGCATATTACATGAATGGGGTTTGATTCTATCTTATGGCACAGATTTGTATTGATAGTAATTAAGAAGGAACTTTAGGTAATGTTCCTGCCTTATGAATCTTCACATGGTTTGGCTTCTAAGGATTATAGATACACTACCAATCAACAGCAGAGTTGTTTTTGGAGATAGACCTGAAGGAGTGGAAGACACTGAATCTCCATTCTAACAGGGTATTATCATTACACTAAAAACCTGCTTTAGTAATGATGTAGATATGTATAGTTTAAAGGTATGGTAATGAACATCATATCTCTGTCACTATCTTTTATCTTGATAAGATAGATAAGCCTCAGTAAGAAGCTGCGATCCCTGATAAAATCCTCCAAAGCTAGTTATGAAAACAAAATCGCCACTGATTCTAAAAACAACCAAAAAGCTTTGCCCTTGTGACCAAACCACACCAACCATGGGTAAATCCAGCATTACCCACACCCAGGCATGGGTTATTGCTATGGTATTACTGTGAAGTCTCTAGAAGAACTGGTTGATGCTCTGTGAGGACTTCACAGAAGATTAAGGCATTGTTGCAGAAGAACTGGTTCTATTGACTGGAAATGGCTGATAATACTGATTAATGATGGATGCAGGAGCTCTTTATGTAAGTGAAATTCTGCCTACATACATTCTGAAATTGTAGAAGAACACAAATCTCACTTGGTGGATCTGGAAGCCACTTGTAGACCATCATATTGTGGCAACATATTGTCAAAGCTATTTTATATGAAAGCGATAGAGACATTTAGTTTGGCTAGAGTGAAGTAAAACTGAGGCAAGATAGCCTCAAACAAGTAGAGATTGTTCTGTTTTGTTGTTGTTAAGCTGAAGAGAAGACTGATCATTTTTTGAGGGGAACCGAATGAAATTAAATATGTTGCAGAGCAGATTACTAAGCTATATTTTTTCTCATGGAAAACCAAGTTTATTGGCAGCATTTTCTCACAATATGCACACTGTATCTTAAGACCAGACAAATTCTTGTCTTAATGGGGCCCCCATAGACTGTACTAATCACATATATAAGGGCAGTGTGGGGAGAAAGACCTTAATATACATTTAGAACAATGATTGAAATATTGGCAGTGGAGATGGGGTAGGTAGGGAGAGAGAGAAAGAGAATTTAAATATAAAAGGGTTACAAAGTGAGACACCAGATGGTGAGAGCGAATCAAGTATATGCATAAAACATTTGCAACAACAATGCGGGCGAAGGGCTATGCAAGGCAAGTAGACTGTATACAAGAAAAGCAGAGAAAGCTGTCCAGTAGTTAAAACAGGTAGTAAGAGAGTAAGTAGATATATATAAGTAAATATATCTTTTGGCAATGTGAGTTCAGCAGTCTACTAACACTTAACCAAGTCAGAGCATTCTAAACGCTCTCTAACATATGTAAATGAGTGACCTTAGTCTGTGCGCACGTGTGTGCGTGTGTGTGTGCGTGTGTGCGTGTGTGCGTGTGTGCGTGTGTGTGTGTGTGTGTGCACCTGGTTTCACATACTGCTGTCATATTTGTAATATTGCAGCTGCCAGTCCAATCAGATGCATTGTTTGTGTTTTATTAGGACACAATGTATATTCTAGATGTGGACTTTTACTGTATGCTTACCCCAAAGTAGACAACAGCATTTATTCTGATTGCTTTCGGATCATGTGAAACTGAAATGCCACCTGTGATGGCCTGCATAAGTTTCTATTTGCTTTCTGAAAATGAGGAAACACATTATGCAGCATTTGAATTTGCCTTTACAGCAGATTCCAAAAGTCCTGGGTTAGCATTAAGGTGGGTCTCCACTACTATGCAACATTATACTGAATCTTTCCCTTCCCTTCTCTTCTCTTCTCTCCTCTTCTCCCTCTGGTATGATGTCACACTGAGAGTGGAGTACATCTGAGTAACCCCATGTACTACACCAGCACTGCTGTATAATGAATATATGGCATGGTACAGTACAGAAAGATTACAACAGTCTATTCAAGGTGCATTATTAAGTAGCCCCAAGAAGTCTTTGAACTCTGCTGTCTCTACAGTGCCACCTTTGTGTCAAACTCAGTATTGCAAGCATAGTAGGAAAAACTCTATGCAGTAGTGACACTGAAAAACAATGTGCGGCAAGCTGTGCTAGTGTACAGCTAAAGCACTCACCACACAGAAATATAAATCCCCTTCAGTCATCCCTGTGTATGACGACAATGATTACAGCTACAATGGTTGCTCATTCATGCAGACAGTCATTTCCAGGTACAACCTAGTAATCTGTTATCCCAGTGGACTACTCCCTCTATATGTCAGCAGTACCGTTGTAGGTACTGGTATGCTTTACATTTAATGTGAATTGGAATAGGTGATATTCAATCAGCATCCTATTCATTTTAACAATTTCAGAATTGGCAGAAACTCTCTAGGTAAGCTATAGTGTTTCTTACTGGGCAAGTCTTGCCATGGAATAAATGCTTTAGGTAAAGGTAAAGTCACTTAGAAGATTTTGTTTGACAATAGAGGGGTGGAGAGCCTGAATGGCCTACTGAAATCAGCAACATTTCAGAGCTCCATAAACTAGTAAAATAAATAAGGAAAATGTTATTATTTTCAAGAAAAATACAAAAAAACTTATAGATAAATGACTGAACTATATAAATACTACATTTGGTGGATTTCTATAAAAATGTTCCTGTCAAGAAACTTGGAGATATACTTAGTCAGTGAAAATGAGCAACTCAAGGAATTCTCATCCTGATACAGCTTTAAGAAAAGAGCTACAATTGATGACATCTACCTTACACAAACTGTCTCTGAAGCTGGATGGCTTTAAAAATGATTTAGAAAACCTCAAATTAAATTTTCAAAAACAGACTGATACTCTCAATGAACTACTACAACATCAAACAAAAATAACAAATATAGAGACTTCTCTGAATGACATTGAAGGGAGACTCAAAGAAGAATAAACACAAAAAGAATATCTTTGTAAACAAAATGCTCGGCTGTTAACAAAGTAGATGAATTAAAAAACAGGGAATGGAGAAATAACATAAAGATCTTCAGACTGCCTGAAAACACTGAAGGAGAGGACATTATTTCATTTTTAACAACTTGGATTCCTGGCTTTTTAGACTTGAAAGAAGGTCTCGCCTTTGGAATTGAAAGGGCGCACAGAACATTGGGGGAAACCTGCTTCTAACTTAACAAATGCCCCTCCAAGATCAACAGTTATAAAGTTTCTTTCACATACGGACAAGGAACCGATTTTAAAATCTGCTTGTAGGAAATGACCTTTAAAATATAATCAAAACCTGATAAGGTTGGATAATGACTACTCCACCAAAATAATAGAACAGAGAAAAAAGGTTTGGCCAATAATAAAACTACTAAAGCAAAACAACATCAAGGCACAGCTTGCCTTTCCAGCCAAGATAAAAATCCTATATGCCAATGAGATGACAACCTTTAATGACTTAGAAGAAGCTTCTTCCATTATTTATTTATTTTTTTTCAAATATATTTTTATTGAATTTTTCAAACTTTTCAAACATACAAAGGAATATGCTGTCCCTTTTTTAGCACCTGATGGTGACAACAAGTTCAAGATCTTGCCTACACTAAAGAACATAATTTGCATCTTTCAAACTCTGATGACCTCCTTAAAATTGCACAATACTATTCCCTTTCTCCAACCTATTCAGCTAAACCCTAACTTAAAAATCAATAATAAAATGATAGATCTAACAAAGTTCCCTATTGTTAAGAAAGCCATAGTTTGGCACTTTTATAACTCTAAAAATGTTGCCGAGGTCAAAACTTTATTTGGTGCTCCTAATAAATATGATCCTATCTTAAGACAAATTAGCTCACTTATAAAACAAAAATTCTCTAACTATAGAGTGAAGGAGCAAGACATTACAGTATCACAATCTATCATTAAATCACTTTCCGTACAGAACAAAATGATTTTGAATACCTATAAACGTGTCAAGCATTAAGTATGATCACTCACTACTATTTTCCAAATATTGGGACGGTATACAAGGAGAAATTTCTATGGAGTCTAAGCGCGAAGCAATCAATAATACCCTGACTCTAACCCCCTTCAAAAACCTAATTTACACCCAGCTCATGATAAACAACAATTCCTACTATACCCAAGCTTCTTCCTTTATTAAAAATAACAACATGATTTCTATCCCAGAAGATATGGACTGGATATCTCCATCTCTCAAAGGCATAAAAGAAACAAAGGCCTAGACTGATGTTAAAAGAAAAATAAAAAAAAACAAAAGACTGATTCGAAAATAACTGTTTCAAAAAAATAGATGTCTCAACTAATTCTCTCAAAGAATCAACTATAATACAAACAATCATCTGTTACTATCTAAAATGAAAAAGTATCATTTGTATGGACTCAACACAAAAGTGATTTAATCTATTAAGAAACCATTGACATCTATCTCAGAATGCTGAAGTGTCAAATAATTCCTCACAGTTACAGGGAGGTCAAGATGGGTTACTTTAATATACTAGTGAAAAGAGAAATTTGTACTATCTAACATAAACATTTGCAACATATAATATATGCACGGTCTTCTTATTGAATCTAATGAATACTTCCCTTGTTTTCAGTTTACTAGAATCTCTTGAGTAATTTAAGTATTAATGTGTTTAAATAAGGCAATATTTATTGGTAGTATGCTTTAATTCAGTTAAGTTAGTATCATGGACAAACATGGTAGTGCCTGTCAGTTTGGTGAAATATCTGTTGCTGCTTTTATTCGCTTATTTAGTTAAAATAACTTTCATAAAACGTGTTACATTTGCTTTCTTATCAAAATACAGGATCTCTAGCCTGCTGGTATATTTAAATTATTATCATAATCATAAGTATAGCTTTTATGCACATGTTTCTTAGGTAATCAATTCTAAATATGCTGTCTTGATTAAAATAATGTGATGAGTACGAACATTGCTGCATCTACCGGCTGACTGAGTGCTTTGCTGTTAACACAGAAATGTTTGTAGTGATACAGAGTGCTGAATCGTATTTGTTAGCCTGTCAAAATAAACTTTGGCATTTTGCAGTGTTGTTTGGAATAAAAGGATGTAAATTAACACTGATAAGCTTGCTTGGGTCATGCTGTGGTGCTTGCAAACTTATTGGTTGTGGCCCAGAGCGGTTATTGACTCATTACTTTTCCCCTATTCTCTCTCTGGCTTGGGTTTCTTTTTTTTTTTTCCCTTTCTCCTAATTCGCACTTATCACATAAAAATAGGGAAAATTATGTGAAGCTTTTATCTTGAATACCCCACAAGTCCTTTTAGACTGCATTGCATTAATCAAAGGATAGGTTTCGACTTCACTTGGATTCCCATAGTAACGGGAAACAATGACATCAGCAAATAATGGCTTTGCGGAGCTTCCAAGGTGAATCTCTGCTATTAGCTAGTAAATTAAAGTTTCCTCTCTGTTTTTTTACTTTGTTTTTTTTTTATTTTATAAGCAGCTCCATGTTCAAGGAGTTAATATGGACATCCATGCTGATGATGACCTTACTAGTTTACTATAAATACCAACTGTAATCAGATGTTTTCTTTTTTTGATGAATGCAATGCACTTCATTGGCATCTCCTTATTGCGCTACAGGACAAGATACAGGATGTATCCTAGATGTTCTAGAGGTGGTTGTATAACTAAAATCTGCAGCTAAACATTAGCAAATGATATGACTCAGTGAAGGATGATGTTCCCAAATAGAAATCTTTCTTTCAAAATCACAGAAGACAATCAGATGTTAGAAAATACTAATAGTTACACATAACAAGTGATCCTTGATTAGGACTTAACCTTTTAATTTTTACTGAAAAGAAATGTAATCTAAGTGCTATCAGCTTTGGGACAACTACAAAGGCTAAAGAAATATTTCACTTCACATCATGGGTAAGGCATCTGTAGTTTATACTATCAAAAATTACTTTACAGAACTGTTGCACTCTATGATCTTGCACATCACTGCATGGAGAAGCTGGTTATAGTTTATAACAATGATGCAGTGTTATCTCATATATAACGGAGCCATTCACTGTTCAAAATATTCAAAATTAGGATAGCCATTTAGTAAGGTAAACTGAGTTAAATGTAATAAGCTTAAATTGGACACAACATTCTGTGATGTAACTTGTGATTTTTTTAAGACATTCAACACTGCTTCAGCCCAGCAAGGGATCAAATGCCTGATTTATTCAACTGGAGCAGAGAATCACAACAGGAAAGAAATATCTACATTGTTTTGAATATTCTGTGTCCTAATGCTATTGCAAACTTGGTTTATATCTGACTACTAATATATAGAGGCACATTCAAATGCTAGGAACTCATATCTGCTATGACATAGACTAATCAACAGATATATTAGCTACCCAAAATATTTACTTAGAGCATCTAGATGTATGGCATGCAGTTGGTATGTAATAAGAAACTGTATTACTGAATCTCTCTTACTTAAAGAGACAGAACTTAGTAACAGACTTTCTATAATATTGCTATTGCTTTAACGCGTAATGAAAGTTGCACATAATATTCTATATTATGGAGAATCATGTTGATCTCCTCATTAAATTAGTAAGCATAAGCAAGTTAAAGTAATTTGCCTGGATTTTAATTCTCAATATCTGAAACCCATCTTGACCATGTATGGTAAATTTGATGATACCAATGGAACTAATGTTTTCTATACTGTCATTAAACTTGTAAAGTTATGCAGGGTAATTAATATGAATGATTTTTTTTTTAAACTGTAACTAACTGCAACCTGTCATAATATGAAACACATACTTTCTGAATTAACAGCAGTCATTCAACCAAATCATTTAGTAGTTGGCTGACTGTACAATCTTAAAACTGTTTATATTCTACTTCAAAATACATAGACTTTGTCTTTCTATGGTAATTAACAGACAAAGATGAGAAGTTTGATAAAGGATTGGTTTGCCTGTTAGGCAATACTCAGAAAGGATATAAACTATGTTATTAATAGACACATGAGGAGAATCTGATGATTGTAACTTATATTAGTATCTCTACCACACTAATAAGTATTATATACTGGGAACCTCTCGTATAAGGAAAGGGGAAAGAAGGAAAGGGTGAGCAAAGGACAAAAGTCTTCTTCTTCTTTCAGCTGCTCCTGTTAGGGGTCGCCACAGCAGATCAACTGTTTCCATTTCTTCCTGTCCTCTGCATCTTGCTCTGTCACACCAACCACCTGCATGTCCTCTCTCACCACATCCATAAACCTTATCTTAGGCCTTCCTCTTTTCCTGTTACCTGGCAGCTTCATCCTTAGCATCTTTTTCCCAATATACTCTGCATCCCTCCTCAGCACATGGCCAAACCAACATAATCTTGCATCTCTGGCTTTGTCTCCAAACCTTCCAACCTGGGCTGACCCTCTAATATACTTATTCCTAATCCTGTCCATCCTCGTTACACCCAGTGCAAATCTTAACATCTTCAACTCTGTCACGTCAAGCTCTGACTCCTGCCTTTTTGTCAATGCCACTGTCTCCAACCCATATAACATAGCTGGTCTCACTACCCTCTTGTAGACCTTCCCTTTCACTCTTATTGGTACTCTGTCACAAATCACTCCTGACACTCTTCTCCACCCACTCCATCCTGCCTGTACTCTCTTCTTCACCTCTCTTCCACAATTACCATTACTCTGAACTGTTGATCCCAAGTACTTAAACTCATTCACCTTCGCCACCTTTACTCCCTGCATCCTCACCATCCCTCTATCCTTTACATATATTCACACACATATATTCTGACTTAGTCCTGCTGACCTTCATTCCTCTTCTCTCTAGAGCATATCTCCACCTCTCCAGGGTCTCCTCCACCTGTTCCCTACTCTCACTACAGATCACAATGTCATCTGTAAACATCATAGTCCATGGGGACTCCTGTCTGATCTCATCTGTCAACCTGTCCATCACCAGGAGAAAAGTGAAAAGAAGAAAAAAAGGAGAGCTTACTGTGTCTGAAATGCACTAATATTTAACAATGTCTATATATTGAAGTTTTGATAATTTAAACATGCCAGTAATATAAGATAACGTATATCATCAAGAGTGATGAATATCACTTCTGACATTTTTAATTGATTACACTGTCTGTAATTAGTATACACAAACTCTACTATTATTAGAACATCATACTGATTGCATAGTTCACATTGAAATTTCTAAAAAATTTAATTTAACTGTACAGAGAAATATATAGGATAGTGATATTTTTTTTAGTGCTTGGGAAAATATGTTATATAGCCTTTTTTAAGTGTAACATCTTTAGTATCATACCATAAGCAACACAATCTCATCATATCATAATCAGCTTGGTCAGTACCTCAGCATAAATGTAAACACTAACTGTATCTATAATATGAATATTACAAGAACTGTAATAAGCCATGGTTGTTCATAACATACAAATAATAAACGCGTATTATCTGTGATTAAACTTATGACTTATTAACACATCTCTAGAGTAATTTAGACATTAATATAAAATCGAAATGAAATAGTAAGAAGAAGCAATTACATTTTAAGAAACATTTAACCATCATTATGAACAATCTTAACGAAACATATTTCCATCCAATTCATATTAACTGTACAAGTTGAATGTAAATATATTTATGATTTGAGAATTCTATATAATTGAATACATATCAGATAATTTCTATGATAACACATTTTTTGATTAAACTACTAAAGGAAATATCTGATATAATATAATCTTAATTTGTTTTATTCCTTCTACAAACTATACTCGATACAATAGTTTAGTTTATGGAGCTCAGTTGCCTCTGTATGGTAAAGGTATGAGTGATAATCTGACCCATGTTTATCTATCATATTAGGAATGATACTCATTCCATGTCTAGAGTTAAACTTAGTTAAGTTAATAGTTGCTATTTTAATTTTATTATATATATTTTTTCTTAAGTCTGACCAAAATATTACTTTATTGATAATCATACAAGAAATAGGACAGATAACTTATTTTATCAGTTTATACATAATTATAAACTTTGTTTTTATCAGAAGAAACTGTATAATTGCTATAATAATAATAAAAAAGAAGGTTTACTTTTCCAATAATAACTTAATATGGACTTTGCTTCATTATCTTTAAATACTAATGGCTTAAACAATCCTAGCAAAAGAGCAAATTTACTGAAATATTTAAAATTGAACAAAGCACAGATTGTCTTCCTTCAAAAAACACATTTCAAAATAAATGATAGTTATAAATGGAATCCCAAGGAATATATATTAGCCCAATCCTCCTATAATATAAAAACAAAAGGAGTAATAATTGTATAGAAAAAAATACTATCATCCCAGAATTTCTTTATGAATATGAAGATAAAGATGGTCTAATAGCCTTTGTAATAATTAAATTTAATAACAGAATATGGACTCTAGTAAATCTATACTGGTTCCCTGGTATTGGTATAGGAACTGTCAAAAAGCATTTGGATTATATTTCCAATAACTATAAAGGTAACGTAATATTAGGAGGAGACTTTAACTGTATGCTAGATGCTTCTGAAACTACAAACAAGAGACCTTTACATACATCTTCTATCTCAAAATCGTTAAATAAATTGGATGAACTATTTCATTTAATAGATTCTTTTAAACTGAAAGAAGATAAGTCCTTGTTGTTCTACCATCAAGATCACAGATTTGGAACTCAAACCAGAATAGACAAAATATTTATTACTCAAGATTTAAATACAAAAATCATAAATTTCTCAGTCACCCTTTGTCCTTTCTCAGATCACAACTCTTTAATCTTGAAATTTCAAATTGAGTTCAAACCATTAATCATTTCTTCTAGAATCCCATCATATATAACAAAAAATCAAAGAATTTAAACCTTGACTGTTATCAGAATTACAGTTATTTTTAAATGTTAATTATACTACAGAAATCAATAAAGTTATGATATGGGACACATTAAAACCTATATATTTGGTAAAACCCTTAGTTGGTATAAAAACAAAGTCAGAGAATGGGATTCTGAATTATTAGATTTAGAATCCAGATTCCTGTCAGCAAAACCTGAAAAAAAAATCAAAATTCTTTAGAAATTAAACAGAAAATTGAAGAATTAAATAAAAATATAATGAAATTTTAACACATAAAACTAATTTAGCCTTTGAAAAACTAAAAGTAAATTCCTTGGCTACTTCCCCCAAATATATACATAATTTATCTACAAGAATTAAAATACAATCAAAAGCTAATAACATCAACAACATCTACCATGAAAAGAATGGGGGAAAATTATTGGATATAGGAGACATTCTTGATGCATTCAGACATCACTACATGGAACATTTTTAAAATGAAAATACATATACTGATCAATTAAATCTGGACACAAAATCTATTAATGTAAAAAAAAATCAGAAGAATTAAAACTAGAGCTACAAAACCTATACCATACAAAGAAATTACTGACAGAGTAAAAGAAGGCAAAAATAATAAAGCACCAGGAACAGATGGCATAATTATGGAAATATATAAACTTTTCCCTTCAACAATAATATCCCTCATTCATAAAACGCTATTAGAAATTCAATCACAAGGAGTAATACCACCTTCTTGGAAAGATTCTTTAATCACTCCAATCTTAAAGGAAAATAAAATATCACATCTCTGTGCTTCATACAGACCCATATCATTTTTATGTAATGCTTATAAGATATTTATGACAATTTTAACCAAAAGAATGAAAGTACCATTAACTAAAATAATAAATAATGACCAAACTGGATTTATCTACAACAGACACATGCATGACAATGTTAAAAGGATACTTACTCTCATAGATTATGTAAACAAGGAAAATAAAGAAACTCATAACTAGTTTGGACATAGAGAAAGCCGTTGATTCCTTAAACTGGGACTAACTATTCAGAATTCTAGAACTATTTGAATTTCCTACTTCCTTTGTTAATCTAGTAAAGAATGCATATATAAATAATCTAGCTTACGTCAAACTAGGCCCTTTTACTTCTGAATCTATTTATATAACAAAAGGTACTAAACTAGGATGTCCCATGTCACAGATTCTATTTGCTTTGGCCATTGGAATACTGGCAGAGTCAATCCGCAATCATTTAAAGATAAGAGGAGTGGAGGTTTATGATTAATATTCTTCTAAAATAATGTTCTTTGCTGATAACATATAATTAACATTATCTAATTCTAAAGAAACCTTAGAGGAACTGGATATATTGATTGAGAAATTTTATAGAACTTCAGGTCTTCAATTTAATAGATCAAAATCAAAAATTTTAAATTTTAAATAAAAAAAAAGAAATACAGGTTAAGGGAAATCACATAATAGGGAAACAAGAATCTACTCTAATGTATTTAAGAAAAGAGTTATGCAAAGATCTAAACTAAATTATTTCAATAAACTATAGTAATATCATTAGAACAATTAAAATATGTGTAGAAAAATGGAATAAAACAGTATTAACAATTGAATGTAGATTACAATTAATAAAAATTGTTTTACTACCCAATATTCTTTATGTAGCATTAGCAATACAGTTATTTCCTGAAAGAAAAGTCCTTAAATTAATAAATACATGCTTAACAAAATTGTTATGGTTCCCCAAGAGGAACAGAATTGCCCTAACACATTGCATTAGACCATGGAAACAGGGAGGACTAAACTTTCCAGATATTGAGGCATATATAAAGGCATCCATATTTAAAAATATTACAGATTGGATAAATCCTAATTATTCCAGTAACTGGAAAGAATTACTAGCTGTCATTTCAATAATCAAGCTTAATTTACTAAATAAATTTCAAATATCAAATAAAACTAATAAACCATTGTGCATACTAAGTACCAGTATGCAATACAACATAACAAAACACACTAAAACACATTTGATCGATTATTATATTAATTAATTCAGAAAACTTATTAATACAAATATAGATTTAAAGCTTTGGATTGACCTTCTAATACCATTCATCATAACAAAGAACTATCCACATATATAGTGAAATAATTAATTCTTGGGAACAAAGAGGATTTATCTGTTGGTCACAATGAATCAAGGAACTAAAAGTATTGGATATACAAATAAGAAAAACAACATATAAAATTCCACAACAGGATTGGGTAACTTTACAAAGTATACTGATGTACTCACAAGATTTATGCAGAATAATTATTAATTCCTCTTTTAAAGACACACCAAAGCTCATTAGTTATTTATATGGAATCATATACAATGATACGAACATGAAAAATAGCATTTCAAATTTTTACAAAGAACTAATAAAATATAAAACAACACCAAAATTATCATATTGGAAATATTTATCAAAAGGACACTCATTGCACTTAACTGAAAAAATCGAATCAAATATCTTATTATCAGTAAAGTATACATCTTTTACATAGTACTGGAAAATATTTAACTGGAAATACCTACACAGAGCATGTTTAACCCCAGATAAAATTGCTAAAATCAATTCTTCTACAAATGGAATATGCTGGAGATGTGAGCAAGTACATAAAGCAGATTGGAATCATATTTTCTATGATTGTGTTAAAATTAAAACATATTGGAATTGAATTAATAACTCTCTACAAGCTTTATTTAATGAAACTTTTATCATATCCAAGGCTCTTATCTTGTTGAATGTAAATGAAGGTCCTCACTTAAATAAAACAAATGTATTTATTATAGACAATACTCACAATCTCAAGGAAAGGTATAACTAGAAGATGGAATACAAACACAACACTGACTCTGGAAGACTTATACACTCTTCTGAAGACTACAGCATTGATGGAAACCAAAATTAAAGAACTGAGAATCGATCCTAAGCCATTGGTCAATAATCCATGGAAAAAGTTTTATCATTGAAAAACACTATGCAATACTTAGAAGATTTTGAGATGCAGGTTACTACATATTTAAATGTACCCATATATAGGGAAAAGAAATGAAGGCAAGGTAACTAAGATGGAAAGCTTATTATAAGGAATAAACTGCAAAGTGTTAATACTGTGGTACACTAGACTGAATGCAGAAAAAGCAAGCTATATCTGAATTACTCTAAATGCTGTAAAAATTCACACTATTGAACGTACAATGGATGGGGGATCATGTGTATACAATGGAGGTGTTAAAGCCCTTCACAATAATTTCAATTTACCTTTCACAGCTTTCAGATTAATAGTATTCTGAACTGTTTTATAGTGTTCCAATACCAATCCACTGCAATATGGTCAGAAATAGCAATGAGGCAATAAAAAAATAACCCACACAGAGTGTTTACTGACTGAAGTGACAGATGATAGGAAATGGAGTTTGACTACAGCCAGTCTTTTATCTCATTCGGAGGAAGTCCTGACTTCAGTCCAGGTGAACTGATTTTGAATAAAGACTCACGCACTTGCTGGAGTTAGTGGCAATCATCAGGATAAAGAATGAAGCTCTGTCTGCTTGTATCTCCAAATGGGGAGGGTATGAGTGTGGGTGTAGGCTGGGGACAGGTAATCAAGGTACATGAAAGTGAGAGTCTATACTGCAGCTGTGCAGTTTCAGGGACACCATAAGATGCCAGCAGGAAGAATGAGTGAGGAATCACTATCTAGGAAGATGGTAGATCCCTCCAATTGGTACTGCATGCTCTACTGTGAGGCCCTGGATTGAAAACCATATAAGGGACAGAAGGAAATTGACTCCTCTTTATCTCTTTTAGATGCTAGACCTATATTATGTCCACTCTTCCAAGTGGACCTACCTGGGAGTAGAACAATGCTTACTGCACAAACCCTTTCTACCTTATCATGGGAGATCTATCCGAAGTGTAATACTGACAAGGAAGGTAATTAAAAATTGGAGGGAAGCCTAACAGATGATGAGGAAACTGCAAAACTATGGATGCTCATCCCAAAAAGGTTGTTTTTGGGGGGATTATCAACACATTTAATAAACTGTGTACAGTCACAGTTGGAATCAAAGATGTCAGCACTGTTAATCAAAATAATCAGAATGAGCATTAGGCAACACATTTCTGTACCATTAAACTGTGAACACTGCTTCTAGTAAGTCATAGTGGTCATGTCACACTCAGTGCTGTAAACTGTGAAGATTGTTACCAATAGGTCATACTGGTCATGTCAGGCACATGGCTGTAGACTGGGAACACTGCTACCAGTAGGTAATACTGGTCACATCAGGCAGAGTCCTGTAAACTGTGAACACTGCTACCAGTATGTCATACTGGTCACATCAGGCACATTGCTGTAAACTGTGAAAACTGCTATCAGTAGGTCATACTGGTCATGCCAGGTAGAGTGCTGTAAATTGTGAACACTTCTACCAGTAGGATATACTAGTCATTTTAGGCAGAGTGATGAAAACTGTGAACACTGTAAACCAGTAGGTCATACTGGTCCTGTTAGGCACAGTGCTGAAAACTGTGAGTACTGCTACCAGTAGGTCATACTGGTCCTGTCAGGCACAGTACTCTAAACTGTGAACACTGCTTCTAGTTGGTCATACTGGTCATGTCACGCATGGTACTGTAAACTGTGTACATGGTTACGAGTAGGCCGTACTGGTCATAATGATCTTGTCAGGCACAGTACTATAAACTGTGAACACTGCTAGCAGTAGGTCATACTGGTCCTGTCAGGCACAGTACTCTAAACTGTGAACACTGCTTCTTGTAGGTCATACTGGTCATGTCACGCATGGTACTGTAAACTGTATACACGGTTACCAGTAGGCCGTACTGGTCATAATGATCTTGTCAGGCACAGTACTATAAACTGTGAACACTGCTAGTAGTAGGTCATACTGGTCCAGTCAGGCACAGGCCTGTAAACTGTAAAAACTGCTACCAGTAGGTCATACAGATCATATCACACACACAGTGCTGTAAACTGTGAACACTGCTACCAGTAGGTCATACAGATCATGTCACACACACAGTGCTGTAAACTGTGAACATTGCTACCAGGAGGTCATACTGGTCCTGTCAGGCACAGTGTTGTAAAATGTTTACATTATACCAGTAGGTCATACTGGTCATTTTAGGCACAGTGCTGTAAATTGAGAACACTGCTACCAGGAGGTCATACTGGTGAAGTCAGGCATAGTGCTGTAAACTGTGGGCACTGCTACCAGTAGTAAATAATGGTCCTGTCAGGCACAGTGCTCTAAACTGTGAGCACTGCTTCCAGTATGCCATACTGGTCCTGACAGGCACAGTGTTATAAACTGTGAACACTGCTATAAGTAGGTTATACTGGTCATGTCAGGCACGGTGCTGTAAACTGTGAACACTGCTACAAGTAGGTTATACTGGTCATGTCAGGGACAGGGGTGTAAACTGTGAACACTTCTACCAAAAGGTCATACTGGTCATGTCAAGCACACTGCACCGCTCAATTGGGCTTAAACCATTCTCGGCTCCACAAAGTCTGCTCTATCTCTCAAGTAAGGACCCTATTTCCAATCTAAAACCCAGCACTTGCTCTTACAAGCAATTATATAAGTTTGCACTAATAAACTAATAGCACTACTTCCTCATATACTCCCTTGGAGTACTCATCCCCTATTGGTCCTTTTGGTCAATCATAAAGGAGTTACTTATACTATACCAGCATGCCCAAAGGTCAGTTGCTGGTTTCCTCTCCTGTCCAGCTGGTGAATCTGGGAATCCGGAGGCAATGTTACAACTGCCTCATGTACACAGACAACCCTCTCCTCCTCCCAACAAGTACTAATATATGCGAGAGATTCAACCATATAGCCAAACTGGAGGCTAAGCTCTCTCAATGCAGTACTGGCGCAGCCAGTCAGGAGGAAAAGGTAACCATACACACCACAAATCCAGTCGCACATAGACATACCACATCAGCAAACCAAACACATAAACACACTAAAACATGCTCAGAGGCTCTAAATACAAATCTTCCTAAGCAACAGAGACCTCCAAAGCAGACATCCAAGCAACCTCTACCCCAAAACAAAACAAGTGAAACACATACTTCACAAAGTCAGTGTGCCAAACAGTCACAGCCCTTAAGGCCAAACAACACACCTGATACACTTGTAATAGGTGACGCTTTTGTCAGACACACTGAAGTCCCACTCACCAGGCTGAACAAGGAGAAGGTCACGGTGAGCTGCCTGTCATGCACCAGGATCCGCCACATAACACAAACACTCAGGTCACTCCAAAGCAAGTACAAATATGACTCAGTCATTGTCCATGCTGGTGTGAATGACCTGAGATGTACCTCCCTGGACTACATGAAAAGAGACATAGAGGAGCTCTCAGATCATGTAGCCCAGACAGGTATGACCCTGACCTTGAGTAGCATCTTACCCTCACCAAGAATGATGCCACAGTATAAAGAAAAAAATTATCAATTTTAAAAATTGGCTAAAGTTCTGGTGTCATTCAAAGGGGATCCAGTGTCTGTCAGCCTGGGATGACATTCTCGACAATCCACGTTGCTTCGCTAGGGACGGCTTGCACTTGTCACCTCTGGGCTTTCAGATACTGGCAAAGGCTCTTGCCACCCCCATAGTGCCTTTTTTAGGCAAGGCTCAAAAGACAAACCCACCTCCATAGACAACACAAGGAAAAATAAATTAAAGGTAATGCTACTCAACGCCATAAGTCTAAACCTCAAAATGCAAGCACTTGAAGCTCTCCTCAGCATGGAGAATATTGATGTCTGTGCAGTAACAAGAGACCTGGTTCAAGGCTCCCAAGAGCACCACAGCACTACCAGGTTATACCTCATACCATGCTTTTCGGCCCCAAAACTCAGACTGAACAACAAAGGGAGGGGGAGTATCCATATTCATCAAGGATAACCACACCTACAGGTTAGTGGCACTGCACGAAGCATCAGAAACCATCCATGTGCAAATAATAGTAGGCAAAACTGCCTTTCAGTTTGTAGTCTGCTAAAGACCACCATACCAGACTCTGGAACCTCACATGGCTTTCCTGAGAACATTGGAGAATATGAAGGTCTCACCAAACACCTTTATATTGGGTGACTTCAACTACCCAAACATAGATTGGGAGCACTACTCAAGCCCCAACAACCTAGCCCAAAGGTTCCTAGAATTTATAAACTCAAATGCTATGGAACAATTGGTCACCATGCCCACAAGAGGGGAAAGCATACTGGACCAGATCATCACAAACATGGGGACTCTATCCTCCACACCAGAGGTACACCCCTCATTGGTAAGATCAGACCACAAATTAATCTCTCTGGACATCCACATCCTGACCCCACCACCAGCCCAGAAAACCACAGTAAAAAATTTCTCCAAGGCTAATTTCACACTTCTCAAAACTGAGGTGAATTCATTCAAAGCCCCCTGGCCAGTAGAAACTACGGCCCAAACTGCAGAATCCTTTATAAACGCATTCTATGGACATCTTCAGGAATGCATGGATCATGCAATCCCAAATAAAACCAAGACGCAATCCTCCAAAGGCAGGCGTCTTGTCTGGTGGACCCCCAGCCATAAATAAGCTATACAACAAAAGGAGGAAGCTACTGTAGGATGGAACAAAATCCCTTAAAAAGAAAGCATCACTGATCAGTACTAGCAAAAAACTATGGTCCCTCATAAAATCATCCAAGGCCAGCTCCGAGAGAAAAATTGCACAAGACACTAAAGATAACCACAAGGTCTTCTTTAGTTATGTTAGGAACCTGGGTGGCAACTCCCAGATATGTTCGGAGTTAGTCCAAAATGACAAAAAATACACTGAACCCACAGACATTGCCAACATCCTGGCGGATAGGTTCAGTGCAAACCCCCCCCTTCCCCCCCAAAGGAGCAAATATCTATCCCAGAAGAGAGTTATCTCCCTGTCATCTCAGATGCTCAGGTGAGAGCTGCCCTCTCCAAAGCAAAAAACACAGCATCAATGGGACCGGACGGTGTCCCGGGCTACGTCCTACATGAGCTCCAAGAAGAGCTAGAACCTCATATTAGGTTACTGTTCAATCTCAGCCTTACTACAGGATATGTACCCAAGGAATGGTGTATAGCAACAGTGGTCCCACTCCACAAAGATGGTGCCTCAACAGACCCAGGTAACTATCGCCCCATAAGCCTGACTAGCCTGGTCTGCAAAGCTATGGAGCGGATCATCATGGAACTCATAAACAAAGACATCGGGGAACTACAGACGCTAGATCCTACACAATTCGGCTTTGTTAAGGGCAGATCCTGCCTCTTGGACCTGGTCAACTTCTTCGAAACAGTCACCAAGGCCATAGATGAAGGGAAGGTAGTCCACACATCCTACCTGGACCTTGCAAAAGCCTTCGACACCATACCCCACTCTGGCATCATAAATAAGCTCTCCAGCCTAAATATCAACCCCTATGTCATAAGATGGGTTGCAAACTGGCTCAAGGACAGAACCCACATGGTCAGAATTGTGGGAGCCATGTCAGACTCTAAACCTGTTACAAGTGGCATCCCACAGGGCTCAGTCCTGGGACCGCTCTTGTTCAGTATATATTTTTCTGAGGTACAGGCCAACACGGGAAGACTATGGCTGACCAAGTTCGCAGATGACTGCAAACTGGGTGCCATAATTGACTCTCCAGCTGACACAGGCATCCTCCAGAAGGGTCTCACAGAGACGGACAACTGGTGCCAAAGCCATGGCCTTAAACTAAATGCCAAGAAGTGTATAGTCATCCCCTTTGGGAAAAACAAAGTGCCCATAAATTACCACATAGGCGGTAATCCATTAAGTATAGAGGAAGTAATTAGGGACCTGGGAACCCAAGTTGATAATAATATCTCCTTTGACAACCACATTGCCAAAGTGGTTAGAAAGACCTTTTATATAGCCCACCTTATCATGAAAGGATTCACATCTAGATCAAGGGAGGTCATTGTGCCCCTTTACTCATCACTCATCAGGCCCATAATTGAATACAATGCCCCGTTTGGGATGTACATTAACCGACACCTGCAGCAACTGGAAAGACCCCAAAAGTACCTCACCAAGAGGATCAAGGGTCTCAAACAGATGACCTATGCTGCCAGGTTAAAGAAACTCCAGCTCTACTCAGTTGCATACCGCCTACTTAGAGGCGATCTGTGCCTGACGTATAAAGCCATGTCCAACCCAGAATTAATGGACATGCTCCACCTCAAAAAATCCAAATCGACTAGAGCTACGCAATCAAGGGACTTGAACCTCAACACAGAAATTAATAGGACGTGCTGGAGAGACAGATTTGTGACCCAGAGGCTCCCAGCACTCTGGAATAGAATCCCAGTCCATATCAGGCAGAGCCCCTCACTGACTCTCTTCAAGAGAAATCTTGGCGAGTGGATGGGAGATCGCAGGTTCACCCCGGGGATCACTTCTGTGTCACTACTAGACAGAGGCACAGTAAACTAACCTAAAAAGGACACAGTAAAACCCATTTTTAAGGGGTGGCAAAAGCCAAACACACTCTGGCTAGGCTGATAAATGCCCTAGGGCATATAGCCTAGTATCAACCTATGAACCTATGAACTGCTGTAAACTGTGAACAATGCTACCTTTAGGTCATACTTGTCATTTAAGCACAGTGCTGAAAACTGTGAACACTACCACCGGTAGGTCTTACTGGTCATGTCAGGCACAGTGCTGTAAACTGTGAGCACTGCTACAAGTAGGTCATATTGGTCCTGTCAGGCACAGTGCTGTAAACTGTTAACACTGCTACCATAGGTTCATAAGTTCATAGGTAGGTACTAGGTTATCAGCTCAAGGGCCTATGTAAGCTTAGCCAACAAGGTTCCCTGGTTTACGCTACCCAAGAAAGTTAGTTTCCTGTGCCCCTGTCGAGCAGAGCCACAGATGTGATCCCCGGGGTGTATTTCCTATTTCTCATCCACTCATCAGAATTTTTCTTGAAGAGTGCTAATGAGGACCTTTGTTTGACATAGATGGGTAGCTTGTTCCAAAGTATAGGAAGTCTCTGGGACAGAAATCTATCTCTCCAACATGTCCTGTTTATTGCGGTGACAAGGTTTAGGTCCCTAGAGAGTGTAGCTCGGAGAGATTGGGATTTCCTTAGGTGTAGCATGCCCAATAGCTCAGAGTTTAACATAGCTTTATATATTAAACAGAGATCTCCTCGGAGTAAGCGATATGCTACAGAGTAAAGCTGGAGTTTTTGAGACGGTCAGTGTAGGGCATTTGTTTGAGGCCAGTAATCCTCGTTTTGAGGTACTTCTGTGGCCTTTCCAGCTGCTGCAGATGTCTTATGAGGTACATTCCAAAAGGGGCGTTGTACTCTATAATGGGTCTAATGAGTGCCGAGTAGAGGGGAACAATTACCTCTTTTTTCCTGGATGAGAACTCTTTTATGATGAGGTGAGCCACATAGAAGGATTTCCTGACTGATGTGGCGATGTGATTATCAAAGGAGAGACTACTGTCCACCTGGATCCCAAGGTCTCTTATCACACATTCGGTGTTAAGTAGACTGCCATTTATGTGGTAGTTCATGGGTACAGAGATTTTACCAAAGGGGATGACAATGCACTTTTTGGCATTGAGCTTGAGGCCATGCCTCTAACACCAGGCATCTGTCTCAGTGAGGCCCTTCTGTAGGATGTCCACATTATTTGGGGACTCGACTATGGCTCCTAGTTTGCAGTCATCTGTGAACTTCATTAGCCAGAGGCTTTCTATGTTAGCCTATACTAAAGAGAAGTAGATACCAAACAAGAGAGGTCCCAGGACTGAACCCTGTGGTACTCCACTTGTCATTGGTTTGAAGTCAGATTTGCAGTCTGCAACTTTTACAGTGTGGGTTCTGTTAGTGAGTCAGTTGGCAACCCATCTTGTGACATAGGGATGTATACCTACTTTAGTGAGTTTAGCTATAATTCCAGAATGGGGGATGGTGTAGAAAGCCTTGGCAAGGTCAAGATAGGCCGTGTGAACCACCTTACCCTCATCTACGGCTTTGGTGACTGCCTCAAAGAAGTCGATCAGGTTCAGAAGGGATGATCTGCCTTTCACAAACCTGAACTGGGTGGGGTCCAGAGTTTGGAGGTTACCAATGCCTTTGTTTATGAGTTCCCTGATATAACGTTCCATGGCCTTGCAGACCAGGCTCATCAGGCTAATAGGGTGATAGTTCCTAGGATCAGTTGTGACTCCCCCTTTGTGGAGTGGGATAACTGTTGCTGTGCACCATTCAGTGGGCACAAAGCCTGATGTTAGATTATGATTGAACATGGTGCTTAGGTTGGGAGCCAGTTCATTCTGAAGTTTGTGTAAAATGCAGCCTGGGATGTTGTCCAGTCTCATGGATGCTGTGTTTTTGGTTTTAGAGAGTGCAGCTTTTACCTGCACAGATGTGATTACAGGGACTCTGCATTCTTCCTGTATAGATATGGGCCCTTTAGGGGGTGAGAGGGGGGTAAAGTTAACACTGAATCTATCGGCCAGGATGTTGGCAATATCAGTTGGCTCTGTAATTTTCGTGCCATTGCGCTGTAACTCAGAGCAGATCTTGGTGTTGCCATTGCGATTCTTGACATAGGTATAGAACACTTTGTGGTTGCCCTTAGAATCAGTGGCAATTTTGTTTTCGTAGCTAGCTTTGGTGGATCTTATACGGGATCTCAACTTCTTACTGAGGCTGACGACGGAGCTCCTCTACTCATGGGATTTTACTCTCTTTTGCAACAATTTCTTCTTTCTGTTGTAGAGTTTGTTTATGGCAGGGTACCACCAGATTGGCTTCCTTTTTTTGGAGGATAGCGTCTTGGTTCTGTTTGGGATAGCACAATCCATGCACTCATATAAGTGCTTATAGAGTGCATTTGCATAGGATTCAGCAGTCGTAACTGTATTGTCCATCTGCATGGGTGTCATGAAGTTCACCACTTCTGTCTTAAGAAGCATGAAGTTGGCTTTGGAGAAACTTTTTACCGTGATTTCCTTAATGGTGGGTAGGGAGGTCATACTAATCCTGTCAGGCACAGCGCTATAAACTTTAAACTCTGCTACCAGTAGGTCATACTACTCCTGTCAGGCACAGTGCTGTAAACTGTGAACACTGCCTCCAGTAGGTCATACTGGTCATGTCAGGCCCTGGGTTGTAAACTGTGAATACTGCTATACCTCTCAAATTCTTAGAGCACGAAATCTGGACAAAGCCATATACCAAAGTGGGACAAATGTCAGAAAATAGGGACACATTTTAAATATTGCTCTTACAAACTTAGAAAGTTGATAGAATAACAGGCTTTGTATTAACTTGAATTTCTGAAGGGTATGAAGTGTGAAACTCAAATGTCTGACATAATTTTTAAATTCAAATTTTAATGATTTTCCACTGATTTGCCAGAAAAACACAATTTTATAAAAAAAGGACCAACATATGAGGCAAAAATCTTGTAATTCTGTGAAAATCTGTCCAGTTCAGAGCTATGAACATTGCTATCAGTAGGTCATACTGGTCATGTTAGATACACTGCAGTAAACTTTGAACACTGCCACCTATAGGTCATTGTGGTCTTGTCAAGCACAGTGCTCTATATTGTGAAGACTGCTACCAGTAGTTCAAACTGGTCATGTCAGCACAGTGCTGTAAACTGTGAACACTGTTAAAAGTAGATCATACTGGTCATGTCAAGCACAGTGCTGTAAACTGTGAACACTGCTACCAGTAGGTCATAGTGGTCATGTGAGCCTCAGGGCTGTAAACTGTGAACACGGCTACCAGTAGGTCATACTCATCGTGTCAGGCACAGTGCTGTAAACGGTTAGCACCACACCCAGTAGGTCATACTTGTCCTGTTAGGCATAGTGCTGTAAACTGTGAGGAATGCTACCAGTAGGTCATACTGGTCCTGTTAGACACAGTCCTCTAAACTGTGAACACTGGTTCCAGTAGGTCATAATGGTCCTTTCAAGCACAGTGCTGTAAACTGTAAACACAGCCAGCAGTAGTTCATACTGGTCCCGTCAGGCATTGCTGTAAACTGTGATCACTGCTACCAGTAGGTCATACTGGTCATGTCAGGACCTGGGATGCAAACTGTAAACACTGCCATACCTCTCAAACTCTTACAGCAAGAAATCTGGACAAAGCCATATAAAAAGTTGGACAAGGGTCCAAAAATGGGAACAAATTTTAAATATTCTTTTTACAAACTTAAAACATTGGTAGAATAACAGGCTTTGCATTAGCTTAAATTTTCTGAAGGGTAAGAAAGCTGAAACTAAAATGTGTGTCATTATTTCTGAACTTCAACCTTTAATGATTTTCAACTAATTTGCCAGAAAAACACAATTTTATGAAAAAACAGACCAAAAATATGAGGCAAAAATCTGGGAAGTCTGCGAAAATCTGTAGAGTTCAGAGGTATGAACACTGCTACCAGTAGGTCATACTGGTCATATCAGGCACACTGCTGAAAACTTTGAACACTGCCACTTGTTGGTCATAGTAATCTTGTTAGGCACAGTGCTCTAAACGATGAAAACTGTTATCAGTAGGTCAAAATGATCATGTCGGCACAGTATTGTAAACTGTGAACACTGCCACCAGTAGGTTATGCTGTTCATGTCAGGCACAGGATAGTAAACTTTGAACACTGCTACCAGTATGTCATACTGGTCATGTCAGGCATATTGTTGTAATCTGTGAAAACTGCTACCAGTAAGTCATACTGGTCCTGTCAGGCACAGACCTGTAAACTGTGAACAGTGCTACCAGTAGATCATATTGTCATGTCAGACCCTGGGCTGTAAACTGTGAACACTTCCATACCTCTCAAAATCTTAGAGCAAGAAATCTGGACTAAGCCATATATAAAAGTAGGAAAAAAGCCGAAAAATAGGGACAAATTTTAAATATTACTCTTAAAAAATTACAACGTTGATAGGATAACAGGCTTTGCATTAGCTTGAATTTTCTGATGGGTATAAAGTCTGAAACTCAAATGTCTGTCATTATTTTCAAACTTCAACCTTTAGCGATTTTCCACTAATTTGCCAGAAAAACACAAGTTTATAAAAAACGGACCAAAAATATGAGGCAAAAATCTGGACATTCTACAAAAATCTTTACAGTCCATAGGTATGAACACTGCAACCAGTAGGTCATGCTGGTCATGCCAGGCACAGGCCTGTAAACTGTAAACACTGCTACCAGTAGGTCATGCTGGTCATGTCAAGCACAGGGCTCTAAAATGTGAACACAGCCACCAGTAGGTCATACAGGTCATGTCAGGCACAGTGCTACAAACTGTAAACACTGCTAACAGTAGGTCATACTGGTCATGCCAGGCACTGTGCTGTAAATTGTGAACACTACTATGAGGAGGTCATACTGGTCAACTAAGGCACAGTGCTGTAAACTGTGAGCACTGCACCCATTAGGTCATACTGGTCCTATCAGGCACAGTGCTGTAAATGGTGTGCAGAGCTACCAGCAAGTTATACTGACCCTGTTAGGCACAGTGCTGTAAACTGTCAAAACTGCTACAAGTAGGTCATACACATCCTGTCATCACAATTTGTAAATTGTGAACTCTGCTACCAGTAGGTCATACTGGTCATGTCAGGCACAGTGCTGTAAACTGTGAGCAATGTTACCAGTAGAAAATATTGCTACTGTGAGGCATAGTGCTGTAAACTGGGAACACTGCTACTAGTAGGTCATACTAGTTCTGTCAGGCACAGTCCTGTAAACTGTGAACTCTGCTACCAGAAGGTCATAGTGGTCCTCTCAGGCACAGTGCTATAAACTGTGAACAATGTTACCAGTAAGTCATACTAATCCTGTCAAGCACAGGGCTGTAAACTGTGAACACTGCCACCAGTAGGTCAAACTGGTCCTGTCAGGCACAGGGCTATAAACTGTGAACACTGCTTCCAGTAGGTCATATTGGTCTAGTTAGGCACAGTGCTGTAAACTGTCAACAGTGCTACCAGTAGGTCATTCTGGTCCTGTCAGGCACAATGGAGTAAACTTTGAACACTGCTACCAGTAGGTCAAACTGGTCCTGTCAGGCACAGGGCTGTAAGCTGTGAACACTGCCATACCTCTCAACCTCTTAGAGCTAGAAATCTGCCCAAAGTCATATATAAAAGTTGGACAAAGTCTCAAAAATAGGGATAAATATTAATTATTCATTTTACAAACTTAGAACATTGATAGAATTACAGGGTTTGCATTAACCTGAATTTTCTGAAGGGTATGAATTCTAGAAATTCATATGTCTGTCATTATTTTCTAACTTCCATCTTGAATGATTTGCCACTGATTTGCTAGAAAACCACAATTTTATGAAAAACAGGCCAAAAATATGAAGTAAAAATCTGTACATTCTGCGAAAATCTGTACAGTTCACTGGTATGAACACTGCTACCAGTAGGTCATACTGGTTGTTAGACACACTGCTGTAGATTCTGAACACTTCTACCAGTAGATCATATTGGTCTTGTTAGGCACAGTGCTGTAAACTGTCAACACTGCTACCAATAGGTCATTCATGTCATATCAAGCACAGTGGTGTAAACTGTGAACATTGCTACCAGTGGATCATACTGGTCATGTCAGGCACAGGGCTGTACCTTCTTAACTCAGCTGCTGATGCAACTGGTGCTGCATTTTTATATTACAGAGATAACTCTGGTATGGATCCATTTGTTTGCTTAAGCTCAACAACTGCCCCTATACCTAAGAAATATAAGGCAGGATATGGTATGCAGAATGTAAAAGAGATTGGTATCGCTAGATTAATTCAGATTTGTCACAGCCAGCTGCACAGACCTCTGATTCTGTGATGTTACTGCATCCCTTTTCGTAATCTTCTGATTCTGTGATGTCACATCATCCCTTTTCCAAAAACTCTGAATCTGTGATGCCACTGCATCCTTTTTTTCTGTTGTACAGTGACTGTGTAGTTAGATGAGTTTAAATAGATATGGTTAAAGGAGTTGTTGCCTGCAGTGGTGGGTGTTATAAGCATCATGGTTCCTATAAGGAAAACAAAAAATGTAACAAATTTTTATATAGTGTAGGTCTTTTTGATAAATATTCTGTTTGAACAATCTCTCCCTCAGTCTTGGTTTTCTTACTTTTCGCATTTTGAAGACTGATATGCATCTGGAGTTGTTATCTTCATATCTTAATGTGGGGAGGGGGATAGCAAGTTAATTTCTTTGGTCACATTTTTTTTCTAGTAAATTAATGTATTATTTTGGATTCTGTCTTGCATGTACTGTTTTTTCTTTAAATCTCCCACCAAGTATTTTATATCACTACCACAGGGTCATTGGCATTTTTAATATTATTGTCACCCCCAAATGTATATTGAACATGACCCCTGCTTTTCCTTCTCAGGTGCATTATGCTGTTATTCTTTGTATTACAGCTGACTGCTTCATTTCTGAGCTCTGATTACTCTGTATAAAACCCCTGCTGTACTTTCGGTATGCCTATTGTATTTCAGCAATGCTGAACACCATTGAGGTGCTTGTGAAACAGTCATGTTTTCTGTTGGTGTTAAACAGTCACGTTTTCTGTTGCCAAGAGCTCCGCTGTACTGAGGAGAATTCCATTGCTGATGTTGCAGTTTATATTATGTTAGTAGTAATGCTATGATACATGTAGGACACATTTCTAATACTTTGTGCCATAGCCTGGCTATCTCATTTATTTTACTTAACATTTATGTACATGCAAAGTCTGACTGAGACAGAACCCATTTGCAGCAGATACCTGGGGAGAAATGCTCCAAATGCATGTCTTTGGAATGTGGGAGGAAACCAGAGCACCCAGAGGAAACTCACATAAACGCAGGGAGGACATGCAGACTCTGTACAGAAGGCACCCCAGCCAAGAATCAAACTGGAGAACCTTTTGCTGTGAGCCCACAATGCTAACCGTTGGAACACTGTGCCACCCAAGTTAAATTTAAATCACCTCACAAGGCTTACACCTGCTCACAAAAAAAAAAATATATATATATATATATATATATATATATATATATATATATATAGATATATATATATATAGAATACAGATATCCTATATCACTTGCTAGTATCAAAGGAATCTATTTTGAAAGCATCAGTTTATATTTGGTTTTCTTTTTGCATCATTGCTGCCTTGGGTCTTGGTCTGGCTGTCACCAGCAGGCTTAAAACTATTAATGAAGGTAAAGGTTCTTAGTTCCCTTTTTCTATCTGACTCAAGCTTTCCTGACAGTAGATTCATATTTACCCTTGTCTCTTCTTCAGGAAATGCAGTGTCAGTTATGAGCTAAAATAGTAAATGCATCTGTACCTCAGTCCTCTTTAAGATCTGTGAAATGAATACAGCCTAGACCTATTAGTAGATTGCTGTATCTCTGTTCTCTGTGTCGTAATTTTTCCCCCTTGAGGAACATTTCTTCAAAATTAGTCAAAACATTGCAAATAAATATTGATACAGAATCCTTAGCTTTATGCCCCAGTTTATTAATTTTAGTAATGAGACCCTATTTATTTCAATTTGTTACTATTTTAATTTTTATGTAAACATCTGTGCATGCGTGTTAAGAATAGGCTACCCCCATAAGCAACCTCCCCTGCAAATAAGGATATTTATTAAGCATGTTAATAACTTACTTAATTGAATCTTAAACTCTTTGCAGTGATATGTGTGATATACTGCTACATTAAACTTCAACATTTTAGAGATTATCTACAATTATGAAGTGTACTCAACATCTTAAACTGACTGGTGTTTAATTCAATTCTGCATTTTTAACTGAACTTTTAACCATAAACTCTACCAGTTTATTTTCACAAGTAATTGTTTTTATATGGAATATATCCATGCACAAACACGGCAAAACTGGTTACTGATTTGGAGTGTAATGATTTGGGGACAATTTATGTAATAATTGATTATTCATTTGTGTGTTTGTTTATTTGTTTACTTATTAATTTACTTATTCTTTGTTAACCAGGTAAATGCACAGATTGATTGACAATTTTCTGCTATAACCTAGCCCAGATGGGCAATGACACTTAATATTAAAAAAGTATAGCTAGAAAACACAGATATTTTCACATACATTTCTAAGAATGTGGTAGCATTTGGTTAGTGTGGAATTTAGAGGGCAACAATATAAGCCAACCTTTTTTAACGTATACTTCACCAGGCATATAGCAAAGGCAAATAAACTTTAAGCATGAGACATAAACAATATTATATTGTTCACATTACTTAAATCAGCAATGTTCAGTAGGGTTGCAGTATCCCTGTATAGAGATATAGACATGTAATAAAATTGTAACTTATATGCATAGGCTGTAATAGAATATTTAACCAGGACCATTACAACAGCTGCACTTAAAATTTTCTACCAAGGGAGCTAACAGTAGCTTTGAAAAAAATGTAAATTATGAAGGATATCTACATCACTGGAGGATTCAGTGATTGTGACCAGCTTGCAGTCATCAGCAAACTCAGTCAGCCAAACGCTTTCTACATTAGCTTTGTATTGAGAGAAGTATATTCCAAACAGGAAAGGTCCCAGCACTGAGCCCTGAGGTATACTACTAGTAACTGGTCTCTTGCTGGGTCTGGATTCTCCCAATATAACATGTGCCCAGTCCTTCAGCCATTTGGCTATCCATCTGGTGATGTAGGGATTTATACCCAGTTTTGTGAATCTATCTATAATACTCATTAGGGAAACTGTGTCAAATGCCTTAGCCAGTTCAAGGCAGGGCAGTATGCATTGTTTTATCCTCAGGGCCAAAGTGATTTTCTCAAAGAAGTACACCAGACTGACCAGGCATGATCTGCCATTGACAAAGTTGGACTGAGTTGAGGCCAGTGTTTGGAGGTCTCCAATGTCTTTATTTATCACATCTGTGATTATTCTTTCCATGGCCTTGCATATAAGACTAGTCAAAGTTACAGGTCTGTAATTTGCTGGATGTGTTGATGGCCCCACTTTATGCAAAGGGAGATGACTGTTGCTGTCCTCCACTCCACAAAGCCAGTCTGGAGGCTGCGTTGAATAGGTCAGGTTTTAAGTTATTTACGTAGCATCCTGGGATACTGTTGGAGCCATCAAAGCCATGTATCTTTAGAGAGTTCAGTGGCAACCTGTTCTTTTGTAATGACTGGTGGATGAATGGTGGAGGTTATTTCTTGGAGGATAACCAGAGGTGATGGGGTGATTTAATATGAGTTGAATTTTTCAGCCAGCAGATTTGCTATACATTTTGTCTGGGTATAGGTGGTGCTGTCTATAACTAACTCCTCACATTGTTGGGTGTTGCCCTTCACATTGCAGACACAACTGAAAAATACCTTATGGTATCCTTAGCTTGGGAAGCTATTTTTGCCTCAAAATTCACTTTTGAAGACTTGACTAGTAGAAGAAAAACTAGGACAAACTGCAAAAAGAAGCCACCCTGGTGGACCCCTGGTATACATAGGTTGTACAAAAAAGTAAGAAAATCATATGTAGAAGTAAGAGATAATGCACACAACAGACCAAAAACACCCCCATTACTCTAAACAAGCAAATAAAAAAAAAATAGAAAAAGTAAAATCTATAGTTCTGCTACATGATAAAGTAACTCTTTATAAGCCTGGCAATAATGAAGCATTTAAAACCAGTTAATTTGTGCATTGTGGTGGTTGAAATCTTCTCCTTCTGTAAGCAACACTTTGGTCCTACAACACTACTGGAATATGTGAGGCAACGATTCATCCATATTAAAAATAGCCATTGTGGAATGAGACGCAAACACATAATTAAAGATATGAAATACTGATGTCATTTTCCATTTAATCTCATGTATTGTCCAAACTCACAATAAATGCACCATCATCACATGAGGCTACAAAATGCAAGCCATTAATATCATACTAAGATATATTGCTGTAGTAAGTATTACAATATAAAATATATAATACAGTACTATATACACTGTGTGTACAGATGATTTTAGCAATTTTCTCTGACAGATGAGTTCATCTAAATGTGTGCAAATAAAATGTACTTTACATTCAAAAGTATAAACAACAGGTGAATGTTAAAAAGAAACTCTCATAATTACATACCTAAGAAAAAAATACAAGAGTTGTCAAATAAATACAGAATTACACCATTTAATAGGATAAAGAATAAAACACATGGCATGAAGTTTCGCAAAGTAAAACTGATTCATTCAAAGAAAAAAATGCATATACTGTAGGAACTCAGTATAGAAAAGTGACTTAATTTCTAATCATTTGTAATTATTTATTTGAACAAGTCGTATTCTAAATATCATAAACAAGTAAAGGATCAAAGGACTATATAACTTGCATTTTGCAGCTTTTCTCAACATAGATGATTGTCTAGAGCTGCTACTCTTTTATTAATGTTCAAATCTTGCTCTACTTTTTCTGTACAAAAACATTACAATTTTATTTGTAATATTTCCTAAAGGGACTGAAAAATTAAATGAAAAAAATGTAATATTTGGCCTGAGCCATAGTTGTATGGATGCCTTTTTTTTAAATCTAATGAACTATACCTTATAGGACATTTATATTTTATAGCAAACAGTTAACTTGCTCAATATTAAAAATCTGCCACTATATAGGGTAATAGTATTACAGTACAACATGTTTCTGTGAGTCAGAGCTGTTGACCCATGTTGTGCTACTGGGCATGGTTGAGATCATTCACCTTATGAAGCATACATGTAGTACTGTTGCATTTTGCTATAAGATACACAGATTAACATGCTCAGCATTTTCTGAGTTCTGTCCCATTTAATGTGGAGCAGAGGGCAGTTGAATATATGGCACCAATTTCTCCAACAGTCTTCTGAACAGCATGACCTTCAGTCTCTAGACTGATCAAGGGCAGTAACTGATATTAGAAAAAAACCTCAAAGAATGGTGACCTACCTAGTCTATGGCACAGATTATCTGAAAACTGAGGAAAGGAAGAATAATAGCTGACAAAATACACCAGAATTCAGAAGCAGAGTCTTCAATATTTAATGGTATGTTGGCTATCATCTCCACACTCCAGAGAACTGCAATGTTCTTATACACAGTGCTTATTGGTATTATTATTTGTACATTAGTGTGTGACAATGAAATACAATGAGGTCCGCCACAATACTATGCAGACGATATTATAGAGAGGAACAGATTAAGGATAAGTTGTGGCGGCAAGAGTCAATTCTGGATGCAGACATACATAAAAAAGGAATGATGAATTTTAGAAGAATATGTAGTTAAGAAGCATTAAGTGACCTAAAAAGACATCCCATTGGTCCATAAGTGACCTAAAAAGACATCTGATTGGTCCAGAAGCAATTTCAAGGAATACTGGTGCAGGTGCAGGTTGAGAAGTTGTTGCAGAGTTACATGAAAAGACATGCAGCACTTGTTTTTAGTAATTGCTGTAGGAGAGAACAAGAAGTGTTATCCACTCAGCTTAAAGTCTGTGTGGGGGATATGACTGACGTGATGTCTTAGAAGTTTAGAAGTTAGTGTTTTTATTAGAGGAAAGAAAACTGAAAGAAAAAGCCCTACATATATATATATATATATATATATATAAGTGTACACGTTGTGATCACATAATTCTCTGCATACAAAATACCCCCCATCTAACTCTTCATGTGGATATCTAGCTAAACTCTCAACAGTTCTCAGAAATTCTTAAACAGAAAGCTAAGTTTTCACAGCAGATAACATGTTTCATTGTAAAAGAGAGAGACAAAGAAAAAAGAAAGCACATGTGACAGATGGATGCATGCTGGCTAACTTGCTTCTGTAAGCAGGAAATACAGATTCATTAATACTGGTTTGACATGCCTTGCAGTTTCTTGAAATCTGCTGCAAATGAGAATGTAAGAATCCTTTTGGTAGTTATGGCCAGAACTGTTATCACATGAACACATTATAGAGTTGTGTTTCCAGTTTTTCACAAAATGCATTATATAGCATTTTTGTCTGATATAAATTCAACAAATAATATATTGTAGTATTCTAGAATTTCATTATGAAAGTAGGGGATACCTGTGAAAAAGCATGCAGTCCTTTTATTGAGAGCATTCTGGGATAGAGACATATATATATATATATATATATATATATACACATATATACACACACACACACACACACACACACACACACACACACACACACACACACACACACACACACACAAAGCCCATAAATAAATACATTCAGGCCTGCACACCGTACATATAAATATGCTTATGTATGAAATGTGCTCAGGAATAGCTGCCTGAACCAGACTATAGAGTACCACTATGACCAGATGTCAAGGGCGGTTCCTCTAACACTAAGAGGATGTGATGACAGCACATCTAGTAAACTGTCCATGTGCACTTCATGCAGTCTTACAGCTGTAGTCTAGCATTATTTTTTTACATTTATTTATCTGTGTAAGGTTACTGCACATACGTGTAAATTTTAGAGGTGGACCAGAAGCATAGTGTGATTCAGTCACTTACAGAGGTCTTCCTGCAGTTGCATAATGCTTCCTTTATTGATTTATTTAATGAATTTATTCATTTATTTAGTTTTTTTTTTTCATATTTAAATGAGTCAGTGGACTGCAAGCAGCAAAATTTTAACTGGCATCACAATGATTTACTTAAGACAGTATAGTACAGCTCCATATATAAGCAACTCTATGGTTTCACAGGAATGTAGACCATACCTACTAACTTAGAATGGGTACTTAAAAAGATGCAGAAATAATGAAAAAAAGGTTGCAAAATCATTTAAAAATGGTGTTTGATACTAGAAAAAATAATACATATAAACATATATACATATATTTATTTATTTTATTTACTGACATTTGTTAACCGGGTTGGTCCATCTGGGTGTTTGGCCCATTTTCAGTGGAGACCTGAGGAGAAAAGCTCCAATATATGTATATACAGACATAAAGAGGTAACAATTTCAATTGACATATGATGAGATATGAAAAAAAAAGAAGAAAAAAAATAATAATACAAGAACACTACAGATACAGGTGAAAACATGCAAACTATTTACAATTATGTAAAGTCTATGTTTACAGATTAGAGATTTTGTACATATTTACATGCAGATTAAGTGCTCAAATGAGAAGAGTAAAGTTCATAAACAGATAGATAGATAGATAGATAGATAGATAGATAGATAGATAGATAGAGAGAGAGAGATAGATAGAGAGATAGAGATAGAGAGATAGATAGATATGTATGTATGTATTACTTTTTAAGCTAAGAATGGACCAGATGTACATATGTAATATAAATATTCCTTTATTCATTCATATACTGCATATATTTTTAATTGATTGCAAGTCAACCAATGACAGCAGCAAGTTATGTCCACTATGCCATATTTATCAGGAGTTTATTTCACTCCTATAATAAAACCCATATTTTGACACTGTGTATACTACTGTCAAAAGTAAAGAAAGTGTTTCAGCTAGTCATCGAAGCACAACTTGCCAAGGACAGGAATCACCAAAATCTACTTCTCCCAAAAATGAGCAAAAACGTAATTTTAAGTGTTTATATATATTTACAAGCTCCATGGTCGCACTAACTTAAAGAATGTGGAATTTGCTGGCAAATCTCTGTCCATCAATCTATCTGTGTATCTATATATCTGCCTATGTATCTGTGTGTGTGTGTGTGTGTGTGTGTGTGTGTGTGTGTGTGTGTGTGTGTGTGTGTGTGTGTGTGTGGGTGTCTGTGTGTGATGACTTCAGGAGCCCAGTGGCCAGTTCCCATTTATTTCACAGGGTGTGACCCAGACATTCTGCTTTTATCAGTAATGTTTCAGTTTATTAAACAATCCATAATAAAGTAACAAATCATATAGTGTACAGCAGCTTTGTTTCTTCTGGTGTCCTTTTCTAAATAGAGTGTTATTTTAAACAAATAAGCACTATAAAGGGATACCGAGCATCCATTTTTACAAATCAACTTACATATAAGGATAAACTTATCAACTGACTTGCAAATGAGTAGTCGTCAAGTAGCATTTAATTTAAGCAACTTATACGTCTTATGTTCAGTTTTTGTATTTGAGCCAGGCAATATTTTGTAATATCAAAGGGAAATCATGCATACCTGGCACAATTAAACATGAACAACAAGTGGTATTTATGTAAGTTTAAATTACTATCTTATTCAGAAGCCCTTATTTCCTGGAACAGCGTAATGGTATCAAAAACCTTTTGGCAGTGACAGAAGTTTTGCGTCATATCCATTTTTCATTAAACTTAACTACTCAAAGTTATGTACTAATAAAAACCAACAATCACCACAACATTATTTACCACGCAAGTGTAAGCTGTTAAATGTCCCTCTTTATGTATACCCACTATAGATGATTCCATGCTTATACAGCTTAGTAAACGCATGCCCTGGCTGGTAACTAAGATACTTCCTTATTCTACTTTTATTGTATTCTGTCTCCCACACTTGCTCACTATGAACCATCACATATGCCTGACATCATCAAGTCATGGCAACTATGCAGTATGTAGAGACACAAATTTACCTGCATTTCACATGCAGCATGGCACCTCATTATATTAAACAGCCTTGCGATTACAATACTAACTATACAAATAAAAAAGTACACTATTTTGTGTTGTATAAAGTATGACAACCAGACAATACTAAGTATACAACTAACAAAACTTACACTACTTTGTGTTGTATAAGGCATGACAAACAACTTTGAGAACGGTAACTCAGTTGATTTCCCTGGTATTCCTGTTGAAATTCTGAGGGCCAAAAGTGTGATCATTGGAATAACGGAATTTAAAGAGAAACTGGGGGGAACGTATATGAACACTAAAGCCGCAGCATGTCAACAGCGTGTTTCTTCAAAGTACAGCAGTTTGGAGCTAGCATATCTAAGTTACAATGCCGTACAAAATACTGATTCGTACTTGTGGGATTGAAGGGATTAATCCCCCTTGAAAAATATCTCACTGTTTCATATTTTCTAAGCAGCTTATTTTCAGAATGACAGAACTTGCAGGAGTGTGTCTCATACTTAAGAGAATGAGTCGTTTTCTTACTGTAAAGGCAGACTTCTGTTGATGCTCCACTCTGTAGGAAGCTGTTCTTGCTCAGCTTATAATCTCTGTTTTATCTCTTTAAAATTTCATAAACTGAGCCTGTATTCTGTGCGTTATTGAATCCCTGTTTATCTCTTTGGGCTCATACACAGTGATACCATTTGACTCCTTGGGTTCATACTCCTTCACATAATTCAAGGATGTTTTTACATTAGTAAACGTTTTTCCCCTTTGGAAAGAATGTCTTAACTTGGGTTTAGTGGCCAAACTGAAATGCCAGTTTCAAAAAAAAAAAAAAAAAAAAAAAAAAAAAAATTCTGCCTATTTTTATCATTTTTACAAGGTTCTTTTAATAAAGTACTATCTAATCTAGTTAAAAAGTGACAGATTGTCTGTCACCAAGGACCTTGACAAAATGTTTATCTGTATTTTGTGGGGTTTGTTGTTTTCCTTAAATATTTTATCTATGAAATCATCCAATTTATCATTGATCTTTTTACAAGTTCACAGATTCTGGCCAAAATTTTCTGCTGCATACTTTTGAAGCATCATTAAACCCAAATACTTCCCAACTTTCAAGGTCAGCTGCTTTCTTCTTTCCAGTCACCATGTAGTTGACTAACATCCCCCAAATTTTAACAAGCTTTATTTTCTCACATTACTGGCAGGTCTTTTTTTTTTTTTTTTTTTTTTTTTTTTTACATTCTTGACAATTTCTGGCATGTGTGCCAAACAGGTTATTTGTTCAGAAAGCTTTTTGCTGAGTAATACGAGATAAACATGAACTTATAACCAGATAAACTCAAACTTTTCATGGGAGTGACCAGGTTCATAGGTTGGTACTAGGCTATCGGCCCTAGGGCCTATACAAGCCTAGCCATAACAATTGCCTGGCACAATTCCCAGGGAGGCACAATCTCATTAAAGTACCACAGTAGAAGCCCATTTGCTCTTTTTCTAACTATGCCATTGTACAAACACAAACTTGTAAAACTAATAGAAGCTTTGTGAACATGCATTGCAATTTTGCTAAAACTTCTACATTCCCCTATAATTAACAATTTGAAAATTAAGACTGCAAAATATTTGAACAGATTTTTTTTTAATAAATCCTTTAAATATTTTGGGACACCAATTAAAACTCTAACAGCTATTAATAATAAACAAAGAATTGTCAAAGCTAGAAAGTTGTAGTTTACCTTTTTTATTAGTCATTGCATCCGTGTATCAAACTGGAAACTTAATTCCTCCACACACACAAAGGACTTGTTTGAATGCTGGTCTACTTAAAATTACCCTAAAATATTCAGTGGATTATTAATTGGTCTAATAAATAATAATAAGAAAATAAACCTGGCCCAGCCCATCCAAACATAAGTATCAGTTACTGCAGAGTGACCTGTGCAAGAAGTCCGCCAAGTGATTTGTTCATAGGTTCATAGGTAGGTACTAGGCTTTTGGTCCTAGGGCCTATATAAGCCTAACCAAAAAGGTACCCTGGTTTTGCCACCCAAGACAATTATTTTAATGTAGGCAAAGGGAATCAAACCTTATACTGCAGAGACTGCAACTAACAGCCTTAACCTTCTGTCCCACCACCCAGACAAACAGACCATCAGTCCCATGTCTCAAACCCATGACTCTGTACACTATAACCAGAGCAATGTACCACTACACCATCTGATCTGTTACTGTAGTATTAATGTAAAATAACAATAGGCTACTTACCATGTATACAAATTTATACTAATGTGACTCAAAAACTGACTGCATCACATACTGTTATGGCAGCATAAAGCACAATACACCTGTACAACTAATAAGACAAGTGGTATCTTACTGTAGCATTAAGGCTTGCTGGTATGGGGGATTCATACACACTTCGAGTATGACAGTCCCCGGGGTCAAAGCCTGGATGAATCCTTCTTTTTGTCACCTATCCCTTCTGGAGAGGGTGAATATCTGGCAGGGCTTCCCAAGGAGAGTACTGATGGTGGGCTTCAAATGGCTAAAATGGCTTATTGCTTAGAACCAACCAATGAGTCTATAAGGTTAAATAATAAAAAGCTACTCTGCATTGGGTGCAGTTATTCAGACTGATGCAGTAGTATCTACCCATCTAAAAGATGCTTATAGCTCCTTCTGTCAAGACTGGTTAAAGAATAAAGAAATAAACAAATGCCAAATCATTATTCTTATACAAGTCAAAAAAGACAGTAACTGTCTTTTTAAGAGTGTGAAAAAGAAGAATTAAATTACAGTATTTGCCATCTTTAGCAGGTAATACCTAATGTGCATCCCTTTTTTAATAGAGACATATCTGAGCCATCTCGTGCCTAGTACCACCCCCCCCCCCCCCCAGGAGGAACACTAGTGAA
The DNA here is from genome assembly GCF_019279795.1 of Protopterus annectens. Lineage (NCBI taxonomy): Eukaryota > Metazoa > Chordata > Ceratodontiformes > Protopteridae > Protopterus > Protopterus annectens. Next base: position 1,085,032,754 of record NC_056725.1, read on the forward strand.
AAACATGAAGGAGAGTAAGGAGAGCAAAGAGATGCAACACAAAACAACACAACAAGTGCTGAAGCAAGCACTGCCTGCCCAAGTGCTGAATGCAGTTCTAAGGAGAGCAAAGAGATGCAACACAAAACAACACAAGAAGTGCTGAAGCAAGCACTGCCTGCCCAAGTGCTGAATGCAGTTCTAAGGAGAGCAAAGAGATGCAACACAAAACAACACAAGAAGTGCTGAAGCAAGCACTGCCTGCCCAAGTGCTGAATGCAGTTCTGTACCGGCAATGAAAACCAGTACTATAATCATACCCCCCCAACATCTGGCTCCCAAGGAGAATGCCCCATTTGTCCCACACTAGCTACACTTCTGCTTTATAAGTTTAAATATTTTCAATAAAACACTTCCATAGGATCATAGGATCATCAGAAGTTACTAGGCTATTGGCCCTAAGGCCCTGACATGCCTAGCAAGAATTAAGTCCATGTTCTAACAAGTCAGCAGCCTATGCCACTGCCCAGCAAGGACACAGGTGGAATTCCAGGGGTGTATTTTATTTTCCCCATCCAGTTATCCAGGTAGAGCTTAAAAAGGTTTAATGAGGTATTGAGGTATTGAGATATTCAAATTCACGCTTATCCACTTTCGAAATTTTTCATTTTTGCCTTTACGGTCCCGAGATACTGAAATTCGAGCTTTCAGTATTTTGGGATTGTAAAGGGGAACCATTTTTATATATATATATATATATATATATATATATATATATATATATATATATATATATATATATATATATATATACACACACACACACACACACACACACACACACACACACACACACACACACACACATATGTATATGTACATAAACATACACATCTCTAACAATACATGGGCTCCTCACTTTAGTCAAGAAGACCATACTCCAAATTTCAAAATTGTAATAAAAAAAAAAAATAAAAACAGATTTCTTTTCTTTTACATTTTTGCAGGGGGGCAAGCCACCTGCATCTCCCACACCCCCTGCTAAATAAATATACCAACTCCAAGAGTGCAGTACAGTGATGAAAATGATAAATTTCTCATTCCGCATTGTATGCCGATCTCCATTCAAAATGTTCAAAGTTTCAAAACTTTAGTTATATGGTGTTGACCATTTGTATTTCAAAATTTTGAAACTTTGAGCTTGTGAAGGGAATCCAGACGCACACACACACACACACACACACACACACACACACACACACACACACACGGGTCTTCACACTTTAGTCAAGTAGCCCATACTCCAGCATTGGCAACATCCACTACAGAAGAGTGACAAAACAGATGCTGACACGATACTACTCATGCACCAAGAAAGAACCTCAGCACATGCAGTATTCCTAAAACAAAAACATAGAAATTACATCATTTTTTGCAGGGGTGCAAGACCTTTGCACCCCCATGTCAGGGGCTGTGCCTCGACACTCCCCTGATAATTTTATATATACTAATTCTTAGATTGCTCAATCCATGTGGAAAGGGAACATTCCCTTACCTACAGATTGTCGATCTCACACACCTGTTGACCATCTGCATATGCTGACTGAATGCAGTCAATAAAACAGATGTTGACCAACATGCATTTATACCAAATGCAGTATACCAGTGTGTATATATATATATATATATATATATATATTTATGTATATATATATATATATATATATATATATATATATATATATATATATATATAAATAAATATATATATATATATATATATATATATATATATATATATATATATATAAAACATCAGACACTGAACATTCAAATGTAGACCATCAAAAGTACAATCATTTTAGACAGAATGTACAATGATCAAAAACAACAAAAATTACAAATAACTTTATGTAGGACAGGCAACCCCCACCCCACCTGCTAATTATATATTCCAGTTCCATGATTATACAACAGTGGGGAAAGGACAAATTCCTTTAACAAAATGTACCATGATCCCATACAAAACCCTGGCTCCATGACAATGTTCACTCATATGAGCATTAGTTGTTATTTACAGATTGAAAAACTCATTGCTGATATGCGGTTTTGATGTTCCGGACTGTGCCCATATATATATATATATATATAGATATATATATATATATATATATATATATATATATATATATATATATATATATATATCTATAGGTCTGCTTTACATGGTCTACATTTCAGAAAGTCGACTTTCATATGGCCATGACCATATGATCGACTTTCGGAATGCTGACTATGTAAAGTAAACATAAACACACAACAAACACTTACCTTACACTGTTAGCAGGGCCCCTGCACCCTCCGTAGCTTAAATATACCAACTCCAAGATTGCACTACAGCGTGGAAGTGGGAAATTTTCCCATACCACACTGTGCAGAGATAGCGATTCCCCATGGTCGGCTTTTCAAAAGTTGATCATATGGTCTTGGCCAGATGAAAGTCAACTTTATGAAAAGTCGACCATGTGAAGTGGACCCATATATATATATATATATATATATATATATATATATATATATATATATATATATATATATAGGGGGTTTATGACAGATGATCAAGTTTTTGAAAGCTTGAACTTCATATGGTCGAGACTATATGCTTGACTTTCAGAAAACTCAAAGCCTTTGTATGGAGATTACATTACAATGGGCATCAAGGAATTTACCCTTTTCTCCACTGTTGTGCAGTCTCAGAGTTGGTTATATATAATTTGCATGGGATGTGCAAAACACAGGGAAAAAATGTAGATTTTTGTTTTGTTTTGCTTAAGATTTTGGAAAATCGAACATATGGTGTTGACCATATGAAGTTTGAGTTTCTGAAAACTCAGTCTTCTGACGTAAATCTCTATATAGGAGTACTTTTCCACGGGACTCTACTGAAAATAGACTCTGTCCTAGTCTGACTTTCCTGGTCAAGAAATGTTAAATAAAATGGAAAATAAAAAGATCTTTCTTTCTATCTATCTATCTATCTATCTATCTATCTATCTATCTCTCTATCTATCTATCTATCTATCTATCTATCTATCTATCTATCTATCTATGGGTCTCTTAACTTTTGTTGAGTAGTTCATATGTTGCCCTCTGAAATGTTGAAAGTGAAAGGCTGACAAACAGAGCATCAACATGGTTACTACTCGTGTGCTGAGAATCAACCACAGTGCATACAATTTTCAAACAAACAAAACATAAATAAATAGCAGGAGTGCACCCCCACACCCTCTGCCAACTATATAACCTAACTCTGAGATCACACAATCCCCATGGAAAGGAATATTCCCCCAACCCAGAGATTTTTGATATAGGCCACCTGCTGACCATCTGCATATCTCAACCAAATGCTTTCAATTAAGCAAATGATGACAAACATTAATTTAGACCAAGTGCAGGGCACCCACACATATATAGCTACAGCTCTATATAGATATAGATATAGATATAGATATATATAGATATAGATATAAATATATGTTGATTTAACCAAACTGCTTGTGATTTGCATGTATTGGTTGCTGCTTTTGCAGTTGGTTGGGGTTTCTAGCAATTATGCTGTTTTTGTTGACTATTACAGATAATTACTTGTGTTGGTGAAGCACAATCAAAAAATGAACAATCAAAACAAAATACAATTTACTACAATAGGTAATAAAAATAGCATGATTATTAAAAAATGCTCCTGTCTCTCCCCAATTCATTTTGGACCAGGTTATATCAACACAATCTAAAACTAAAAATACTAGCTCCATGGGACCTGATGTCACCTTTGGCTGGCGAGCATCAAGAACCGGTGCACCATGTCACAACTGTCATTAAGCACTTCTGCTCTGACCAGGTGATCTGTATGGGTATCTTTTCTTTGTCCCATGTATTCCTGGTTTCACTGTACTCTTACTTTACTATACTGATGCTTGAATATGGTGCCTTTTCTGAAATGTCACTCACAAAGCAATCTGACCGACATGATAGATAGCAACGTTTTCTGCTCAAGAAGATTTCTGGAGAGTAAAATTGAACTGCCTGAAAGACTAAAATCTATATCCTGTCCTCTGTCTTGCATAGACTCCTGAGGCATGATCTCTGTTTAACTATTCAGACAGTGAAAACCACTAATATTTATGTCCTCTCCCATTTTTTTGCTGAACCAGTGGTCTTTTTTAACACTAGTGGCCAAGTTGTTTCTCCTACATAAAAAGCACAAGTTGAAGATGAAAAACAACTGCTAGTCTGACAGATTAACTCATTACAGCCAAGTGCGCCTCCAGGTGTTTCTGCAGTTACTGCCTACTGCGCCTCTAGATGTCAAATATTACTTGTTCATATTTGCATTAATAATTCCAAAACCAGGTTATACACAATATATCAAAAGATTGCATCTTGAGGCATCCATGATGGCAAACACAACTGCATTAACATTTGACCTCTGTCTAATATAGTTTTTTTTTTTTTTTCAATAATAAATCTTTATTATTTTCAGTTGTTGATACAATAATACACTACACAAAATAAAATACAGCAATATCAAAAGTAAACCTATAATCACACTACTACACTATATATACATTATCTACATGAATGCTTCCAACAGATAACTAAAATCTTTATACATTAAGATAAAATTCTTGACAAGGTATTAAAAGATCTAGTATCAGTATACAGGTTATTGATAACGTTTCCAACTTTAATATGTACACCCCGAGGAACAATATAATTTAATCATTATGCCAATACAATATTAAAGATTTTCTCCCAAATTTTTGGATTATTTATGTTTTTCTTGTGATCCTTAATTAATAATTTATGTGCTAAAATATGTTTTATTGCTACACTTTTAAAATTTTCCCATGAAGTCTGCACTGGATTCAACCAGTTTGTAGCTATGTATAACTTCATTGATAAAAAAATATTTGTAAGTATTATCAATTGGGATTTATCCAAATCGTCAAGGGATATGTAGAATCATAAATTCCCAGGAAAGTGTAGATTGTTGATAACCCATTTTTTGTAATTGAATTTTTAAAGAATTCCAAAGTTTAAATATACATTTACAGCTCCAGAACATGTGTAAAAGATCTGCCGTTTGATCAGTGCAATATGGACATTTAGGTGAATTTTTAGTCAAATTTATGTATTCTAAGACGAGTATAATAGGCATTATTAAAAATCATCAGTTGCGTAAATAACAATTTTTGGAGAGATACTGCTTTTAAGGTTAGGTTAATAGCTTTTAATATTTTATTGTCCTCAATCAATGGTATTTTCTCCTTCCAGTAATTTGCGAAGAGTATTTGATTCTTGTATTTCAATTCTTTTATTAAGTTGTATGTAGATGTTAAATATTTAAAATCTTGCATCAGAGTTTGCCATAAACTTAAACATTTGGTCAAATCTTCTTCTTTAATTCCAAAGTCATTAAAATAATTTATGGAAAGATCCTTTAATTGTCGAATTATAATTAAATAAGATTTAGGAGGTTCATCTCTTTTAATATATCATGTACTGATATACCAATATAAGGGTATAGATCCAGTAAAGTTACATTAATTATTTGTGGAAATCTTTTAAGGTCTATCAATTGATTATTGATTTTCAGGTTCGGATTCTTATGAAAAGGTTGAAGAGTCATCATATATTGTAAAAGATCCAAAGATTGAAACAGATTTTGTACCGATATTATATATGTTCTAATGTGTTCCATCAAGGCATATAATTTAAAATTCTCTTTCTTTAAAAAGGGTAATGCCTTAGAATTCATTCCCAACTTAACAACATGTTTATAGTTCAGAATTAACCAATTAGGTGACCATTTATAATTAGATATGTCATAATTAGCCACTCTTAGAATTCTATTAGAGTTTATTATTAAATAATATAACTCAAAGTTAGGTAAATCTAAACCTCCCTTAACCTTCTGAATCATCAATTTCTCATAAGCTATTCTGGTTTTCTTAGGCTCCCATACAAATTTAGCTAATTCTGTGTGAATTTGTTGAAAGAATTTCTTGGAAATTGAGACTTGAGACGCCGAAAGATATATAACATTTTAGGGAGTACGTTCATTTTAATGATTGAGACTTTGGCCATTGTTGGTAATTTCAAATTATTCCATCTTTTCAGATCAGACAATATATGATTCCAGGTCAACTTAACGTTATTCATTAGGAAATCTGTATTATTTGTGGAAAAGACAATACCCAAATACTTTATTTTTTCTTCCGATTTTAGTTGACCTACAAGTGGTAAAAGCGAAAAGGGTTTAGGTGTTTTAGAGGAAATAAATTACTTTTTCTAAGATTTATTTTATAATTAGAAATCTCTGCAAATTCTTCCACTGCTTTCAAGATTTTCTTAGTATCTGATATAGGTGTCGCATACAATAAATATTTAGATCATCAGCAAAAGCAGCCATGGATATCTTGGTACCATAAATTATTGGAGCATTATGATATATATTTTGCTTTATATGTAAAAATAATGGTTCTAAATATAAATTGAATAACATAGGAGATAGTGGACAACCCTGACGTGTTCCATTTTTAATTTGTATTCTTTTAGAAAAATTCTTATTGATATATAGAGTTGTATAAGGGTTATTATAACGTTTTTTTAATGTTAGAATAAAGTCTTGAGGTATATTAAAGTATGTTAAAATATCAAATAAGAATTTTAGATTAACTCTATCAAATGCTTTCTGTGCATCAATTATAAGTGCATAAATATTCAGATTTCTTTGATTGGCATAAGAAATTAATGTTTGAAGAGATAGGGTATTATCAGTTGTTTGTCTACCATTCATGAAGCCGGCTTGTTCCTTAGATATTATTAAATTTATTACCTTTTTCAATCTATTAGCTAAAATAGAAGTCATAATTTTCATGTCTATATTTAAAAGTGAAATGGGCCTATAATTGTCTGGATTTTGAAGATCTGCCTTTTCTTTGGGTATAAGAATTGTTTTTGAAGCATTAAAATGAAGGTCATTAATTTTATTATTAATTATGTAGTTAAATATATAATGAAGTATTTTACTTAAAATATCACCAAAAGTTTTATAGAACTCTGCAGTTAGACCATCTGGTCCTGGAGCTTTATGTGGTTTCAGATTATTAATTATATCTCTTATCTCCTCAGAGGAAATTGGCTTAATTAAGTCCACCTGATATTCATCCCCTATTCTCGGAAAGATAATCTTCTGAAGAAAATCACTAATAGTCTTATTTGTATTTAATTCCTGATGCTCACCATACATTTGAGAGAATATTGATTCAAACATATTCATAATTTCTTCTGTATTAGTATATCTTTTATTATTAAAATGTATTTCAGTAATTTGAGAGGGCACTTTTGACTGATTAATTATACGTGCCAATGCTTTTGATGGGGTCTGAATATGATTAGCATATTTTACCAATGTTTTTTGCTCATAAAATGATAATTTACTATTCTGAAGGAAGAACATATCTTTTTGACATTTTAGTAATTCCAATTCAGTTTGTTTGTTATAATTCCTATGTAAGTCTTGGTCTAATAACTTAATTTTAGTCTCCAAATCTTGTATGTCTCTATTTTGCAGTTTTTTAAAATATGTAGCTTTTTGAATAAAAATTCCCCTCACTAATGCTTTGGTTGCCGCCCATTCTATATCAGGTGGATGTCTCTGTTTGGGGAGATTAACTAGTAATAGGTTAAGAGTCTGTTGAATTTCGAGAATTATTTCTTTTTTATTTAACAAATTCGGATTCAAGGACCAATTATACCCTCTATTCATTCCAATATTCCTAATATCTTTTTTGAAAGTTAGTGTAATTCTGGAATGATCTGATATATATCTAGCTTGTATGACTACACTGGGCTCTAAATTAATTAGTACTTCTGAAATCAAGAAGAAATCAATCCTAGACCACATTTTATGGCAACTCGAGAAAAATGTAAAGTTAGTTGTGTTTATTTGATTATTTGTATATATGAAGGGATCATATCATTTAAAATCTTGTTTAAGTTCCTTTAATGTTATTACTGCTTGATTATTTACCATCCTCAGTGAACTTGATTTATCCCTTTTGGGGTCTTGATACATATTCCAATCCCCTCCTAATATTATATAATAATTATTATATTGATTAAGGATAAAATATAGTGATGCTATAAAAGATTGTTGGTTGGTGCATGGTGCATATATATTAAGAAGTAAAATAGGTTTATCATAAAGAATAGATGAGAATATCACATAGCACCATCTTCCTTCACTATCTGTTTTAGTATCTATTATTTTCTCTTGACATTGGGTTTTAATAATAATAGCTACCCCTGCACTATTAGTTGTCCCTTCAGAAGCTATTACCTCCCTAATCCATTTCTTACTCTTAATCTCTGCCCATTGGTCATTAGTTAAGTGTGTTTCTTGCAATAAAATAAAATATGCTTTTGTCTGAAGCAGTAAATGTAGCACTAATTTCCTTTTTTTCATGTTCTGGAGCCCTTTAATGTTCCATGAGTCTATTATCCACATACTAAGATCTTTTTTCCAGTTAAACGTATCTTAAAGTGAGAAAAATGTATTAAATTAAAATATAAATGTATAGTATATTTTGTCTGGAAGCAATTCCACAATCCCGTCCCACACCAGTGCCTATCCACTATTCCCCTGGACCAGGACATACATAAGTTTCTTACAACGTTAAAAGTTCCACGGGTAACTAGCTTAACTAAATAACTATTGATTATTCTACAAAATACAACATCAGAGTCATGCAAAAAACCTATGTAAGTTACTTCTACTTCTACAAAGACTAACCCAAACATTCCCTATTAAACACTGATATAACCCTACACCTCTTGTATAAACTATTTATTTAAATATGTCAAGTAAATGTTCTTAATTACATGAATATTCCACCTACAGATTTGCCACTTGAGACACAATTAGAAAATATTTGTATTCCCTAGTGTATCCATGTTAATACTGTCATTAGATAATATGGTTAAAGAGAGACATTAGATGTCATTTTACTGACTAATAAAGCTAAAGATAAACAACAACAAATTCCTAGCACAGTCCTCATAATAAACAAAGCAATAAAATGAAATTATTTTTATGTTAACTATAGCATTATAACTATAGTAATATCTATATTATTACCATTAACATTGCAATAACTCTTTGTCCATTTAACTACTAAATACCCTATCCCAAGCCCTTATATCTAATTATCAGCAATAATGTATCATGTTATCAATGCAGCATTAAGCAAACTAGTTAGTAGCATTCACATTCAGTATGACATTTCTGCAAACATAGTAAAAAGAGAGAGAGAGAAAAAAAGCTGCACACATTAATCTATTTTTCATGTTCTAACTATATGTTCAAAGTTGTAATTATTTTAAGCAGTCATTTATAAAGCACATTTTAAACATTACTATATTCACTTGCTGACATAATTACATGCATTTCCATCTATTTTAGAGACCTAATTATAGCTTACATGTTTTAAATGTCCAAAATGTCCCAATCTTGTTAAAACAGCTTCTGCCTTTTTTCCAATGCATTTGCTGCATTCTGTTCCCTTAATCCTGACCTCGGCCTCGCGATGGCGGACCCATTTAACGAGCGGACTTCCTGGGACACCATTTCAGAGTCGGACCTCTTCAACAGCAAGGGAATTTCCTGTTGACTCACTCAGAGACACTGGAAAGCCATAAAAAGTCAGCAGCTCGTCTCAGGCAGTCTGGAGCAATAAAAAAAAAACGAAAATAGACGAAATAACCAGACCACAGAAGGCCTAGATGTTTTTAGAAACAGACAAAGGATTATAAAGCCTCGGATCCCAGTAATACTTTATCCAAGCCTGCACCTCATGACAGCCAGAATAAACACATCAGGCTTCTGAAGCTGGAAGAGACTTGAAAATCTTCAAAAAGGTAACTTTTGCTTCCTTTTTTGTAGAAACAGAGTACTTGGAGCCTTCAACTGTGAAAATTAATGTATTGGGATATTTCATTTGAAATTTAATATTCCTTTCAATAAGAAACTTACAGTAAGCAGATAGTGCTTGCCTGGCTTGTCTAATTTGAAATGGTAAATCCTGTGCCATAGAAACTTTATATTTTTGCCACATAACATAGCCTCCATTTTTTTTGACAGTCAATATTATATTATTCACATCTTGGTAATTCAATATTTTCACATAAACTGGTCTAGGTATATTTGAGGCTTGAGCTTCTCTCAGAGCTCTATGTGCTCTCTCTATAACTATTTGTTTAGCCACATCAGAGTCCTTGAGCAGCGTTGCAAATATTTGTGTGATAGTTGTAATTAAATCATTATATTGTACTGTTTCTGGTATCCCTCTGATTATTATATTATTCCTCCTGGAACATGCCTCTAGATTCAGAATTTTATCCTGCATCAACTGTATATCTGAGTCATGCCTGTCTGTTTTCATAGTAAGCAATGTTATTTTGTCTTCATTCTCAGCTATTCTGGATTCTGTTCTATCCATTCTTTCTAGGATTTGGCTGCATGTAGTCCCAAAAGTTTGTACCTGGCTAGACAGTTCTTTCAAGGCTTCTTGTATGGGTAATAAAGCAGTTTTAATATCCTCCATATTAGCCAGCTGATCTGATTTCTGTTTCATTCCTGGCTTTGATAGTTCCTGATGTTTTAGAATCTTTTGTCTTTTCGAAGTTAAATCTTTTTCTGGTGATTGTAGATCTGATAATTTAGTTTTTGTTGTTATTGTTTCCATGCTTTTATCTTCTTTCGACATTACCCGGAATTGCAGTACTTGTTGTAGCTGAATAATAAGTAACCACAATGTTGATCAGACAGTTCCTTTGTTAGTTCTCTATTCAGAGCCAGTCAATCAGTTTTAATCCTGCTAGTTCCTTTTATTTCTTTATATTCTTTCACCTCTCAAGCGATAATCGGCTGTATTACTTTTATTTTTAACCAAAATTTATGTAAAAAGAACTTATGGTATATCCTCAGGGTTAGATTTATTCGGGAAATTTGAAGAGCTGCAGATATTCAGTGTCTACAGAATGGCAGCCATCTTTGAATATCTCTCTAATATAGTTAAAGAGATATTAAATATGATCTGTATACTGTTTATTTGTCTTGTAATAATTTTCATATTTCTGTAACTATCTCAACATTCAGGTAACACAGGCAGAACTGTATAACCTCGTATGAAAACTCACAGGTACATGAAAAAATTCCTGTTGGTAGTATGTACCTTGCTTGAATGGTGACTGAGATATCATAATCTGTTATACAACATTACAAAATTAATATTTACTGCATTTATTTTTGGTTTATAAAATCCTGTTTAAAGCATTGAACTGAATGAATGCCACTAATGTAAAGATTAATTTATTCTGAATAGTTTGCCATTTACAGTTTTCTTTTAGCACATGGTTCCAGAGATAAGACTATTTGTTTGAACTGTAAGGTGACAACTTCAGTTTTTAAAGGCTCAAGCCACACCCACTGGGAATTAAAGATACATGCTCAAAACAGCTGTACTAGAGGGGATGAGTTTTTAAACCAGTGTTCTCCTTAACTTTGGAATTAACTCATTCAGATGTCATACTAAGTAGAACATTACCTACTTTAAAAAATTAAACTTTACAACTTGATGGAACACCATAAATATGTGTCTAGGGACTGCAGAAATACTTTTATTTTTATTTTACATTTGTTGACCGGGCTAGTCTGGCTGGATATATGTCCATTTTCAGCAGAGGCCCGAGGAGAAAAGATCCACTAATATATACTAGTAACTGACATAAAATAACAAATTATAAGAAGCTACAGAACTATTTAAAAGTAGCATAGCAACAGTATGGAATCAATTTAACAGAAAAAAAATACCACGAGGATCCCTAACCCTACAATCTGAGTGATGCAGGAATTTGGATGCAGAAATAAAAAATAAACAAACACTAGAGTCTATACAATATTTACAGTATTAACAAATATGATGAGCATTTTGTGCATGAGCAAATAGTTATAAGACCCAGAAATACACAGTAAGAAGTAACAAACAAGGTTTAGATAGTAGAGGAGATGACAGGTTGGAGTAATATATCAAGTATAGAGAGAAAGAGACAGATGTAGGAATAGTAATGTCCAAGTAGATGCCAGGTGAGCTACAGATGAGGAGAAGTAATATTGAGAGAGACAAGTAGAAGAGATGGGTGTATAACAGTAGGGAAGTGAGAGAACTTTACTGGAAGAGAAGTATAATATATAAGTTGGATGCTGGGGTCAGTCGGGATTTGAGAAAGGGCAAAGCCAGTGAGTTTTGAAATGGTCCTTTAAATGTTTCTTGAAAAGTTGAGATGTGATTAAAGTAGTTAGTTCTGAGGGAAGTTTATTCCAGTATGAGCCAACAACATTTGTGAACAAGGAGTCACCAGATTTATTGTGAGATTTGAGAGTTGCTACTAGCAGTTTGTTAGCTGAGCGAATACTCTTCTTACAAAGGTAACAAACTGACTTTCAGTACGGTAGACGGGGTAGGGAGGGGCATCTTGTGGCCAATATTCTTGCTGGTCCTTTTGGCATAAGCTTTGCATGAGCATGTGAATTTCTCCTACTCTACTGTAGCTCTCAGTAAATCAGGGACAAACTCAGAAATAATCAGAGACACTTTTAAAATATTACTAATACTAACTTGAGACATTGACAGAATAACAGAATGTGAAATAATATATATTTTCTAAAGTAAACGAAGTCTCCAACTGGAATTATCATAATTATTTTTTAAGTGAAATTCACCACCTTTTTCCAAACACCACCAATTTCATGAGGGATTAAGAGGGACAGAGTTAAAGGTTTAATCAAAATCAGGGACAGTTTTGAGATATGCGCTCAACCATAGATAACATTTTTGCAGTCTGTCGTTTGTGTCTTTTCTTCATTTGGATCATAGCCATGCAACACTGAAGTATCAGTTTTCTACTGCTAATATCACTGATGTATTCCTAGGAGTGACAGCAGTATTTATTTGTAAGCATGGATTCATAGCATGAGGATCCTTGACTTTGATGTATTCATGATTTATAGTATCCAGCTTATATTATAGTGCTGCATAAATTCTGCTCCACATATCTGATGCTGCCTCGAGTAGTGAAAACATGCATTTTGGGGCTGGGTCTTTTCAAATGTTTGAAGTAGCTTGCAAATCATTCAGCAAGCATTCACAAGCCATGTGAGGTATGTCCTTAAGGGGTCATTTGCATATATCCCATGGGCCCCACTAGAAGAAGTTTAAGGTATTACACAATGAAATGTCTTTCTTGTTTTTCTGAAAAGGTCTGTCTGTGTGACTTTTTTATACTTTGGTTTTAATGTTTATAAAATTCTGACTCCAAAACAGAAAGAGGTAGCTAATGAAATGATAGTGCACACACAGCCCAGAAAACTTAAATCAAAATAACTAATGCAAAAAAATAAAATAAAATAAAATAAGAATAGGATTAATGCAGCAGCAAATAGTTTAAAAAAATTGGTTTATTTACCCAGGCTTTAATTTATCTGCTTTCTAGAACGAGTGCACAAAAATAACAAAAATTATAAAAAGTAACAAGTTTAAAAATACAACAAAAAATGGAATCAATGTATATGGTGATTCATTCCAAGTTCACCCTTGAATTCAGGATCACAGGGGAAACTGCAACCTATCTTGACACTCATTGGTTACAAGACAGAATAACTAATCTATTCTTGGAACCAGTCAATTAAAATCCACATCAAATGATAATGATTGTTGCAAGCAGGTGTGAAAACTAAGTTTCATTGTGTTTCTAACCACAAATCATGTTTGTTCAATTCATCGATCTGTTATCTACTTAAGCACTTCAAAGTAACATGCTGCAGGTACATCCTGACACTGTGAGAAATGTAAATAGGGGGTCAGTACATCAAAGCGTAGCGTAATGATTACAGATTTTGTGTATCCAAACCATCAGATCACAAATCACTGGCAACTACACTCTGGCATTTTGTTATCTTTCTATAAAGAGATATTTCCCAGATATTGTTCTGCCAATTAAAACAGTTGTTTCTTCAAAAATAAACCCGGTTCAAACGAATATTCTTGCCTCACTGATAATATTCAAAAGAATATTCTCGTTTAGCAAGATATCATAATTTCTGCCTCCATGTTCTTTAAATACCATGAGTAACATGCAGCCTTTTATCGACCCAGTAGTGAATATTTCATCTAGGAAGTAAAACAGCTGGAAGTTCATAAAGTCTGGTGATAAACTTAGACCATGACAACGTCAGTATAGATTATCACTGGTTATGTAAAATGTGGGGAATACCATTATACTTAACACTGAGTCAAGAATTTTGTTATAAAAATGATTCAACAAATCTGAAAAATGATTGCAGTAAAGCTATATTTGTTTTAGAAGGTGATTGTAACATCGATGTTACGACTTTTTGCTGTTCTCTTTGGATCTGTTTCTTTAATTTACATTCAAGTAAGTATATTTTCATTGGCTTCTCTCCTACTCATCAAGTTCAAAGTCACCAGTTTTCCTACAGGTAAAATTCAGCTCTACAATATTGTGCACCACAATCACTCTTTTTAATGATAAATCCCTGTATGTATAATGCTCTTGTGTGCACTGGCAATAATTTATTTTATTTATAAATTTCTCTTTTCTCTGGGCGGTCTTCGTGCAACAGTGGACTTGGTCTACAGAAGTAAGCTGAGGCAGGGTGGTACAGGAAGGCTTGTCAACATGTTCCATGCAAAATACACTGTTTAAAAAATCTTGTTGACTTTAAGGTTCCTTAGGTTGTTTACATCTTGTTTGCCTTTATGGGGTTGTAACTTGGTGAGATGTAAGTGATAGAGAAGTTCTTATTATTTGTATAATGCTCTTGTTTCACTGGCTTATACATAGGCCATCTTAAAATATCTTTTGGCCATGCTGTCCTCTTCCAGAAGGCTGGATTTTTCAATCCAGTTGACTTGGAACTAAATATTTATACTCAGGTTTCCTTCTGGTATGTTAATTTCTGGTATGTTAAAGTATAGAATAATCTGACAAAAGGAAATACTAGCAAATGTTTACATAAGCAATCATAAATATTTTGGGCATCAGTATGCTTTCCTTTAAACCATATTATTTGGTTTTACAATTAAAATGTATAAAAGTAACATGACTATATTGTAAGGATAAAATGTATGGCCCCTTTTAATTTAACATATACAACCCTAAGTATAAAATAGGCTTTTTTTCATCTCAGGGTAGCTCGTCTGTTTTATAGTAATGAACAGTTATTTTTACCTCTTGCATTTCACCAACTGTCAGATATTCTGTATTACCTGGCATGCTGCTGCTGGTCACATGCAATAATATATTGCATGTCAAGTACCATATCAAAAAATAATAACAAAATTATCATTTACAAACTGCAGTTTCTTATCTTCCTGTTAGATATACAGTAGATTATTTTCCCAGCTTTTAATCCATGTTTTCACCAGACTGTACAGCTGTCAAAGGAACAGAAGTACACAACCTAGTGATTCAAATAATCATCTTTCCTATATTCTAAATTGTAATTGGCAATTCAAAAGCTAAATGACTGCTGAATGAAAACACACACACACCTGCACACACACACTTCCACCTGACTGTGTCAGTAATGAGGTAAGATAAGGGAGTGGTTGTCAAGGATATGTGCACGTCAACATTTAAATTACCTAAAATAACAAATAGTGTAGTAGCCTAAGCAAACACATTCACCTGTACTAGTTTGTGCTTGTATTACACTTTAACAATGAGTATGGATTCTAAAATATAACAATTTAGTTTTAAACTCATTTTTTAAATTGAATGTTAGTATCAAAATGCATTCACTGGCCAATGTCCAGCCAGGCACTATGCAAAATGTACATTTATTATGGAACACATGTAATCAAGCTCATAAATTATTCATCTGGTGTAATGTCCGCACAGACAGAAGAAAGCTTTGCATGGAACCATAGTCCTAGTTTAACTTCAAGCTACAGTAACAATAAGATATTGCTGTGTACAATTTGCAAGCTGAGGAATGAGATGTTTTGATCAGTATAGAATGTCAATTATTGTACTTAGAAAAAAAGTCTAGTTAGAACTGCACAGCAAAGAAAAGAAGAAGAAATTATGCACAAAGAAAAAAATGAGCTAAAAGAAGACCCGCTTTATTTAAAAGGTAAAGATAGATATAGTAACATAATTGTAAAAAAATAGATTACAGAAAGTAAATAAGGTCCCAAATTTTAGAAAAGTGGTAAATTAAATGAATACAGTAATCATGACTGTTAAGAGAAATTAATATGCCATAACAGAAATAAATATGATGTATTGTTATGTAGCTAAACTAATAAGCGACAAAGTATTATCACAAAAATATAGAGCAAAAGAGCAAGGGAACAAGCAGAATGTTACCATGGAAGTATCAAACAGATAAAATTCTAAAACAGCAATGACAATAAGTATCACCATTACAAGAGTACAGAAAAGGGAACAGATGCAAAAAAAAATTCTAAGAAAGACAGATGTGGTGAAAGCAACACAGCATATTAAAACATACCAGGATTTATTGTGCACTACTTCCAATAATAAACTATATATATATATATATATATATATATATATATCAGTGCAAGCATAAATATAAAACAAAGTTACAAAATAAACAATTCACTAGTGAACCAAAAATGATTTATAGAAAGTTGGTAAACAAAGCAAAAATTATAAAAAACACCAATAAAAAGAAGAAATAGATGCATTTTGGAGAAGCATTTATCAAAATCTGTTGAACACAACAAAGATGATGAATTGATGGAAGAAGTAAAGAAACAGCAAGGAGGTCTGATTTAGAGAATATGGACGTGATGACGTAGCAGCCATTGAAATTTCAGCAAAAATAAGAAAATCTTGTAAATGGTAAACCTTGGGCCCAGATGCAGTACCTAATTTCTGGCTAAAGGTTCATAGGTGTTTACCATGCTAACGACCACAAAGGCCTTTTTAAGCCTAGCCATGAATCCCAAATCTCTGACAAGTTCTGGTACCCTTGATAAGTGTAAGCAAGGGCTTGAGAGATGAAACATTTACAAGAAGGGGTCTGTGAGATGAGCCATTTACAGGTTGCCTGTGTCCATTAGAGACATAGGTACCAAACCAAGGAAGACTTTCTTGTTCCCTATAGAATTCTCCAAGTTACATTTGAATTGGGTTAGGGAGGAACTCTGATTCACGTTGATAGGAAGTCTGTTCTAGAGATGGTGTAGTCTCTGGGATACATATCTCTCTCCAGCAGGTCCTATATACATCACAGACAGGGTTTAAGACTTTAGAATGAGCTGCTTGTTTTGTGGATTTGTAGGATATCTATCAGAGTGGGGTCTGACAATGCCCTATATGCCAGGTATTGATATCCCCTCAACAGCATGTATTAGACAGAATACAGGGATAGGACCTTGAGACAGTCTGCATAAGACATTTTAGTTATGCCCTGCATTCATTCAGTGAGGAACTTTTGTGGGCATTCCAGTTGTTGGATTTGCCTGGTTAGGTACATACCAAAGGGGACATTGGACTCAGTGATGGGTCTGATGAATGGCAAATGCAGTAGAACAATGACTTCCTTGGACCTAGATGCCATACGTTCATTTATAAGTTGCGCAACATAGAATGATTTCCTCACCACTGTAGATACGTGATGGTCAAAGGCTAGATTACTGTTTATGTGTGTCCTTAAGTCCCTGGCTACTGGGTCACCTTTAAGGGGTGTGTTGTCAATATGATAGTTACCAGAGGTGGATGGCTTCTCAAAAGGTACTATTATGCATTTCTTGGCATTTGGTTTTAGTCCATGATTACCAGTTATTTTTCTGTGTCAGACCTTCTTGAAGAACATTTGTATCTGTGTGGGATTCAATGACACATCTTAATTTGCAATCATCTGCAAATTTAGTCAACTAGAGACTATTGAAATTAGCCTTGACTTCAGAAATGAGTGCCAAAAATGAGCAGTCCAACAGCCAATCCTTGAGGGACTCTACTTGTGACTGGCTTCTTTGAAGAGGTTGACTCCCCCATTCTAACTTCCTGAGTTCTGGGGTTTGTAACTAACTTCTTGAGTATGTCAACAATGCTTGAGTGGGTTATTGTATCAAATGTCTTGGCCAAGTCAAGATAGGCAGTGTGAACCATTTTGCCCTCTTCCATTGATTTGGTGGCCTTTTCAAAGAAGTACAGCAGGTTGAGTAGGCATGACCTGCCCTAGAAAAAACAAATTGGGTTAGCTCCAGTGTCTAGAGGTTTACTATATCATTATTAATCATTTCCATGATAATTCTTTCCATGGCTTTGCATATAAGACTAGTGAGACTTATGGGCCTGTAGTAGATATGAAACAAAGGATCATTTGTTTTTGAAGCCATAGGAGAGCTCTAAAAATGGGAAAAATCTAAGTATGACATGTATAGATTAAAAAAAAATCAACAGCATCCCATATTCCTGGATAATGGAATGCTTACTGATGTACAAGATACACCCTACATTGATCACTTACATTCCAGTAACTATGAAACAGAAGCAAATCTCTTTGCAATTAAGCCATTATAAAGGGGAAATTATTATCACAGGGATAAAAATTCAAAGGGGAGATTTTCCAGGGTGATTCTTAGTTGCAGCCACTGGCCGTCTTGCTCTTAACCCATTAACCTGTTTACTTAATATGTTAGGTTGTGGTTGCAGCATAACTCAACAGAAACCAACCTTGCTCAAAGTCATCTCATTTGATTTTTGTGGCTGTTTTAAAATGGTGTAGTTCATCAGATGATGATCTGAAAGCACAACTCCAAATGGTTAAAACTTTTTCAAATGATATAAGAAGGGCATTTTGTCTTTATATATGTGCAAAAGTGGCATTTATAAAGGAATAGTTGTAGTGTCAAGAAAATATCAACCTGGGAAATTACCCCATTATCTGCTAATTTGTATATCTCTGAATCACAGTTACTACAGTGATGTGTAGATTATTAGCATTCAACATGGCTGCAGGAAAATCCTTACATCATATTGCTACAGTTTCATCTAAGTATGGAAGCCTTATAACACTGAGGTACTTTAACCTAAACTTCCTGGATCCACTTTCAAATAACATCTATAAATTCCTCATGGATTTTGGCCTCATGTAACTTGTTCATGAATCTAAATGCCCACATCTAAAACTAAGGCAGCATTTCCTACTTGACTTTTTAGTCACTAATAATACAAACAAATTTTCCACATTAAGACCCACTCTCCCTCCTTTAATGACCGCAGTCATATTATTTTTAATAGCATCACCGTAAAAATACCCCTTATCACTAATTTCATCTGCTCCAAAAAAAAAAAAAACAGTCAAAATATCAATTTTTAGCTTTTTGGCACACATCTGCCATGATTGATCTTACATCCTTAACTCACAAAACATTAGATGGGCAGGACAATCCCTCACCAAAACTCTTCTTCTTTTCCAAAATCTCTAGACTCTACAAACCCACCAAAATCCCTTAGCTTACCAAAGAATTAAAGAATCTCCTTAAAGATGATGAAGCAGGGCATAATTAAAAGCCAAACCCTTACCTATATACCAGTACAGATTCACTTCACTATACTGTTTATGAAAAACACAATACATAGACATAAATGGCTTCAACTTAGGTTTAAGCAACAATCACTACTACATAAACTCAAACATCTTTGGAAAAAGGCAGCTACCTTAGAGGTTGCAAACTTCCTCTATAAACATTTCTAGATTTACCTGGCCAGTTTGACACAGATGTTTTAAATGAATTATACCACTAATTCCAACAATATTCTTCCAGTCTTCATCTGCAGTCATGTCCTAATCTTATATAACTCTTTTCTACGTTATGCTAATATATTCCAAATACGTGTAACATCAAATCCACCAAAGTCCAAGCTGTGGTCCATCAAGTTCCAACAACCTCCTACCTTGGTCCATCTACTGCTGCAAATATTATGTCAACATTCAGCTGCAACAACATCTATATCAGTAAACTCAAATGCTAATACTTCTCACATTTACCTTATTTCAGTACTTTCTACCCTACTAATGATACTTGAAAAGTTACTTTAGATACGACTGTCCATATACATCAAAAATACCTCTTCCTTTCCATTAAATTATATGCCCCTTGAACTTGCAAATGCATAATGACTGCTCTCTGGTCACTAACTGATGAAATACTAACTAATATGAAAAAATATATTCTCACTGGGGCTATAGTCATAGACCTTAAAATGGCCATTAAATCTGTTGACTACTCACTTACTATAAACCATATGTTACCCTTTTAGATTGGCCAAGAAACCTCCTTCTGGTTTCATGACTTTGTTTTTAACTAACATTTTAGAATTAAGATGGGATCTTCTTTATCTACTGTTACCTCTGTTCCATAACGGTGTCCCTCAAGCACCCATACTTGTTCTTCTCTTCACCATATCTATCCACAAATTTCACAATGACCTACCCAATCCACCATTTATATACTGATGTTATGGTCATATTCAGATAAGGCAATTCTCCATCTTCATTACAAGTGCAATTACAAAATGATTTCCACACAGTTATCACTTCCATTATCAACAAAGAATTACTCTTAAATGCTTCAAAAACCTTCAAAAACTAATGCCATACTCTTTGTATTGAGACAGAAAGTCCACAAACTCCTAATTTACTGTCTAATAGTTGGCCTCATCAATGACCCAATTAAAACAACAACTTGTCCTTGAATCTTTAACTTCATATCTCAAAAGCCAGGAATAAACTTAAACACATATTTTTTGGGGCTAAAAAAATCTCTGACTTGGCCTACTCAGCTACTAGAGTAACACATGAGAAAGGGATTCTACTTTGCTAAATGTTCTGCTCCTAATTGCAGTAAAAACAATAAAGCATTACAGGTACTCAGTAACAAAATATGACTTTTTGTAAGCTTCCCTCCACAATATGAATATTATTGCCAAACTCTGATGAGGTAAAATAGTTTCCAGTTAAATGACTGTCTGATCTTTTACTCTGCCTATTGCTAATTAAAGTTTTATAATTAGAACCATCCAGCTGCCAAGCTTAAAATAAAAATACTAGTGTGAAACCATAGAAATCAGACAAATTCAAATCCAGTACCATAGACATCTAGAAGAAGCCCCAGCTGTAGTTAGTGCAGCTTTTCCTCTATAGGAGGCAAGCTGAGGGAATTACTACCAACACATGTGGAACAGTGAACCTTTTATTTTATGTACAGACCTTGACTGAAGGCACATGGTCTAAGAAGCCCACTGTAATTGTTCTACTACGGATCATGTTGTTTACCCCGTGGATAATCAGAACCTCCTTCCAAAAACATCACTTTAGTTACTCTTATTGATATATGCTCATTACATAACTGCTCACAGAACATTATATTTCCTAAACACCACCTCCTTTTCTGTTCTGTTTTCATTTCAATTATATTATCATACTAGTCAAAATATGTTATGTATATACTTTCAGAGTTTCAGCTTTAAACTTGTCTGTTTCTTATCTAAATCTTCATAATTTGTTTGCATCTCTTTTTGTTACCCCTGGTTTAAGCCTGCAATTGGTCTATGTGGATCAGTGGTCTACCCCTGTAAACAAATATAAATAAGTAAATAAAAAAAGTAAATACATTCATTTATTTTATTTTATTTATTTGTTCCTTGATAGCTGGGAAAGTCCAACTGAGCCAATGCCCCATTTTCACTGGAGAGACTACAACAGAATAAAAAAAAAATATATAAACAGTGTTTGAGTGATTACAAGTGAGGGTAGAAAGCTCCACAACCGAATAAATATTTTACAATTAGCTGGGGAGAAAAGCACCACAAAACACACACAATTTATTTTATTTTATTTATTTATTTTACATTTGATAACTGAGATAATCCGACTGGACATGTGTCCATTTACAGCGAAAAACATTTTACAGTAGCTGATAAGTAATTATATACAAGGGGCAAAAATCCCCAAAATGGATAAAAACACAAACAGATTGAAATATATTTACAGAAATATTACTAGGATAATTTGTGATCAATAATACAATATGTACTGCAAGTAGCAAGACACACTGCAGAAGTGGATAGTTTATGCCAAGCAAACTAATATATAGTTATTTAAAAATAATAAAATAAATCCTAAAATACTGGCCTTTAAGAGGGTTGAGAATAGGAAATGGGTTTGCTGAAGTAGGTGGTAAACCTTGGAATATCAAGGGCTTTTAAAGGGCTGTGAAAGCATTTTTTGACAGAGGAAGGGCAGATTAGCTGTATGATACTTGCATAGAATGATGACTTCAGCTAATTGAATGAACCTTTTCTGCCTACCTTCTTATTTTTTCTTCATGACTGCTACACTTGTCCTTCTTCAGGTAAAAGCGTTAGGCTAGTTATGGAGATAAGGCAGAGTGAGAGTTACAAAAGCAGGTATTCAGTGCAACAATTCTGCCTTAAAGAGTCCTATACATAGCACAGATTCATGGGTTCTAAGTTTGCTAAGGACATTTTACCTTAGTAGTTCAGTGAGGATAGTTTTAGTCTATCCTCTAGTTCACAAGTTCCACACCTGTTTAAAAGAAGGCAGAATAAAATTAAAGGAGAGTAAGCCTCAGAGGTAATTAGTAAAGACTGGTAAAGTTCTGATGGCATCACAGTGAGCAGTTTAGACAGAGAGATCCAGAGAATGTTCTAAATTTGGTAAAGCACTAGCGAACAGGTAGACACTATTGATATTTTTTTTCATATCTAACATAATGGATGATTACTGTACAACTGGCAAAGTGTACAGGAGTGGTATGACTGTATGTGACAGATGTGTAGAGGGTTATTGATCAATAAAGGATGTGTAAAGGGATATAGATCAATAAAGGATGTGTAGAGGGATATAGATCAATAGAGGATGTGTAAAGGAATATAGATCAATAGATAAACTGTCAAGGACAGTGGTGAAGGCAGGTTGAATACTAATACAGAAAATAAAGTGAGAATGAAGGAAGATTTGCAAGGAAAAAGAAAGTTATTTAGATGTATGAGCCACTACAAGCCATATGAAGTATCAGGGTCACTAACTAAGAGCTGGCATTATGGTAGCAGACTTTGGGATGTAGTAATAAGGGTCTGCAGATATGTAAAGGAAAAGTTGTGAAGGCTAGATTCAAGAGGCTTCAGATGTAGGGAATAAAATAAGAATGTAGGCAAACAGCTGCATAGTGGAGTAATTACCATGATGGCAGAATAAAAGTAATGTGCAGGAAAGGTACTTGTATAAGTGATCAGGCTCAGAAAAGGGGCATGTTTCAAGTGCAGTAGTAAAAAAGGGGGTAAATGAGAAATGCAAAAGGGTACAGGTGATGCAGTAGCCTTTATTTATGTATTGCCTCTTTGCACTTTGACTAAGTTAATCACATTAAGCTAATGGCATCTTTTCAGTGGACACCTGATGTGGTATTTATTTATTTATTTTTTTGTTTATTTAACATTTGTTAACTGGGAAAGTCCGACTTGGAACAAAGCCAATCTTCAGCGGAGGCCCAGGGAGAAACGCTCCAGATGCTAGTGTATTGGTTATGGTATTCATAATGACCAGGGAGAAATTTGGCCAGGAAGCTGGGAAACTTCCATTAACTTTTTTGATAAGTGCCATGGTATCTTTTATGTCCATTTGAGCTACCAGCAGCTCATGCTGATGGGGCTGTGGCTTACCATCTTATCCTAAGGCTAGCTCAGTCAGGACTGCATCACTCTTCTTATACTGCATTGCAGTCACAGTACTACAAAATTAATATGAATAAATGGAGGGAGGGTGGATAGAACCCACAGATTTCTGACCTTCCAGCTCAAATGGTGAGTGGCTACCAGCTGAGGTACTGATATTGCCTTAGTTGCAATGAATGTGAAGAGCAGCCAAATAAATGCAGTAGCCTCAGTTGTAACAAATGCAAAAAGTAATCAAGTTAAGGACAGGATATGAAGGAACGCTTGTTTTAAAACTAAAAGATACAGGCTAAGGATAGACTATGCGGAAGGTAAAACAGGAAGTAGTCGGTATGGTAGCATTCTCTAAACAGGAAGAGATGCTTTCCTAGCTCTTCAGCAGCACTATTAATCATGGACAAATCCATAACCCAAGAAATAAAAATAGTTGTTGGAACCACAGACTTTGGGTATAAACTTTAATAAACAAACCATGAGTGTAACACACTTTTGCCTTGCGGCTTCTTCAGGTGAATAGTAAGTTCCTTAAAAACACACTTTAAATAATCTTTAAAAATAAGTTACATGAGAAAAATCATATGATCTTTTCTCATGTAATTTGTTTTTAATGATTATTTAAGGTGTGTTGCCAAGGAACTTATTCACCTAAAGAAGCCACAAGACAAAAGTGTGTTACACCTGTGGTTTTGTTTATTAATGTTTATCCCCAAAGTTTGTGGTTCCAGCAACTATTTTTATTTTTTGGCTTATTCAGTATTTAATAGTTCTGGATTTATCACTGATACCAGGTTTTCCTCTGTTTGACAAATCCATAACCTTTAGGTAGACCATAACCTTTTTTTTGGATTGCAAAACATGTAAATCATAGAGACAGAGAACAGGGTGTGGAAGTAAAAAAAGAAAAATAATACCCATTATAAACAATAATTATCACTTTGTGTTGGTTTGTTTATACACATACCTATTTTTAAAGGGGAGGTTATACAAGGCACTCAGGTACATATGGTTTGGGATAAGTAGATATCTTTTATTGTCTGTTCACCAAGAGTTTTTTCCTCCCTTAATCTAAGATATACTCTAGATGGAAA
This sequence comes from Protopterus annectens, assembly GCF_019279795.1. Classification (NCBI taxonomy): domain Eukaryota; kingdom Metazoa; phylum Chordata; order Ceratodontiformes; family Protopteridae; genus Protopterus; species Protopterus annectens. Next base: position 1,085,057,701 of record NC_056725.1, read on the forward strand.
TATCTTCCCTGTTATTCTATATTTCCTCTGGATTAGTGCAACTCACGACTCATGCTCTGACGTTAATTGAGACATTGCTGTAGGAAAAAAAAAAATAAAGTGGATTTAAGTAGAATTTTTTTTTTGGAACTAGCACGTATGTCCAATACACATGGGAAACATCCTTCCCGTTCTTAGGTTTAGTTTGCCCTAAAACAATCATGCTTACGTATCCAGTAAATGTTTTCCTGTCTGATTTTAAAGAGAATGGGTACAGGTGTGTCTTATCATGTTGTGCACTAATGAAGTCTTTAAACCTAAAATGGAGCTACTGCAGTGAATAAACTTCACAGAATGTAAAAAGAGCATCATAAGGAATATGTATATTCCTTTTCTATTTTAAAATGGCTCCTATTCAGAAAAGTTATTACATGTCCAAGTTGTTTTCCAAACAAAATATTTAACAGATAATTAATATGTATATATAACATTAGGTCAATTTAAGTGACTTGTATTTTTTTCTTATATGGCTCAACAAAGACTGTCCAAACGTAAAGCTAGTCATATATCTGTGATTGCTTATAATTTCAGAATCTAAATGGGTACAGTCTATGAGTATATACATCCGTTTGTTTAATACCAATGCTTTGCTTACTCTTACAACTAATAATACCATACTACATATACAATTTTGAAAAACAGCACCATACTTTATGTACTAAAGAATTATGATTTAAAAGAGAAAAGTTCACATTTCCAGAAGGATTGATGGTACAGATGTGTACAGCAGCCATTTCAAAGAGCTACATCCACACACAGCAGCATCTTAATAGTCAGTTAGTTTGCAGGTATGTGAATATGTCATTTGTAGATCAGCATTGTTAAGGGATAGGAGTATAACTCCATTTCTGGTAAGATTTTGGTATTCTGCTAAACACTGACTCTCTAGAAACTGTGATGGTTGAATATTTTTGGTGTGACCATAAAAAGTGATGTGAACTCCATCTGGCTAGGACGTTATAATCACTGGCATGGTTTTAGAAACATTTAGCTGACAAGATAGTCTAAAAACATCAATATTGTTGTGATAATCACATCTTCCCTCATTTGTACAATAAGATGCTGCAGTCCAGAAGGAAAATGAGTGCAAAAGCAGTCGAGACATGTTTCAACATTGATAACATCAGGTTAACCATTGAATCTCTGTGAGTTTCTGCTTTATTCCATAAACAATTTAAACAATGCTACTTCTACAGCATTTTTAACACACTTTTCATGAAATACAGCAACATACACATTCAGTTCTCATTGGGTAATATTTATGTCAAATTTCTAAGGATCTGTATAAAATCAAGATATACTGTGTGTCATGTACCAATGGCACAGGAACTGACACTTCAGCTTTACAAAAAGTTAATACAAAAAAAAAAAAAAAAAAAACTCTGCATGCTAGCAAACAGCTCTGTGTTGTTCTTCAGTTACAGAGTGTAGAGAGTCCGGGTAAAGAAACTGAAAAAAAAAAACACAGAAGACACTGGTTGCCCCATCCAAGATTGTAAAGTCTAACAAAGACTCTAGAAATTTAAATTACAAATAGTGGCACTTGAATGGTGGAAAAGCGGGATTGAACCCTGATCAATGCTCAGGCAACTTAGTGCAATCAGCAGCTCAGGCTCTTGTTAGCAAGATAGGAATGATGGGTGCCCCCTTCCTGGAAGGGATGGACTGTGAGGGGCGCTCGTTTGTTAATGGAGAAGGCTGGGGATCACAAGAAAGCAAATCGGCACAAGGCCAGTCTATGGGACTTGGGTTGAGTACACAATTGAGCCACTCCTTATTGTCCACCCAGTCAGATGCGTCTATTTTGCCACAATGAGGGCAGGAATCTACAGCAGAAAAATCCTCAAGCAGCTACAATGGAAGAGGGTGTAAGCCAGTCTGCTTGGTCATGGAATAGCCCGCCTCCCCTCTGCAGCAAGAATGCTGATAGGGGAGTGTATAGGGGATCAAAAAAGAACAAAGAAAGAATGAATGACCGAATGAATGACTAACAAATATCATGCATGAACTACAAAGGGAGGAGGACTGATGCCTCCAAATAGTTTGCAAACAAAAGACTGTTCTTGAAGCATTCAGTAATCATTATATAACAGTCTGGGTTGTTATGGAATGCCATTTGAGATATATAACATCCATCTGAAAGCCGAATCTTTCTTCAGAGGTTACATTATATTAGAACAACATGGTTTGCCAGCAAATGTAATGTCACTTTTATGCATGTGCAGATAATGGTAGGAAGTGCTGTCATTTACAGTCAATATGAATAACATCTGAACAATGAAAGGAAACAATATATCAATCACACCACTTAGCATAACACCATCTTGTTCTAAATTAAACCACATTTCTGAATATTCTAACAATGGACAATTTGAGTTTGTTTTTTTTTTTACTCCATACTACTGCTAACTACCTTGAGGTACAACAAAAACTTGTATAGTATCAGAAGCATACTGGAACAAATGTAGTCATTCCCAAGAAGGAACAAGGGATTTGAGTTGAAGTATGACTTAAAGAAATGGAAGCTTGTACACAGTATTTCTCATCAAAAGAATCATTGGCCAATTACTATGTTTCTTTTGTCAAAAGGCAGCAATTCTGGTTGATCTGGCCATATGTTTTGCAATGCCTTTATGATACTGTGCTTTATTACTTGGAATGAAAAAATATTCTTTGGTATCTGTTCCTAATCTTTGGACATTTTATAGGTAATTCTCATTGATTTGGCTTTCTTACATTTTCTTAATGTGTGCTATAACAGAACTAATTTGAATCAGCTCTCTAGGAAAACTGCTGTTTTCTGCACATTTTGTTTTCATCGCTGATTTTGCATTTATATAGGCAATGTATTATAATGTACAACTAATGAATCTGCAGCTTAACCAGCTTTGTATGGCCATAAATATTTTAGGCAAATTTAATTTTGCAATGACAGAGTGAAAAAAACAAACATATAATATCTCTATTACTGCGGTCAGGTTCCATTGCATTACAGCAAGTCTTTAATGTCTCAAACTAATGTAGTAAGAAACTGATAGAAAAACTGATGGAAGATAAATTATTTATTGAGTGGCTTCAGCCCTTTTGATAATAGAGTACGACTAGAAAATAATTGGTTGGCATTCGGAGTAAATCGTCAAGATTCAGAATGAGCTCATGCCATAGACGAGGAGAGTATCCTTTGTGTTTCAGGCCCAGTTTTCTTGATGTAAAAACAAAAAACAAATTTCACTGCTGCTCTATGGCACATATATAGTTGCAAATACAGCAGGCTGAATAATAATTTACATATTTTAGCAAGTCCATAGAATACCATATTGTGAGTGGTCAAACAGAAATTAAGAATATAGAGCTACAAACCAGCTTCCAGGTCAACAAATACTACTACCGTAGCTCAAGGACTACAAAACTGAGATCAGCACATTACAGACCTGCAAATGGTTTTACAATTTTTTGTGGATTGCAAGGGTTGTGACTCTGTACCGTCTTGCTTGATAATCATTTGTAAGATTGATGTAAGTTTTGAAAAATGAATGTTTAGCAGTGGAATGTCAATGGAAAAATCTTCTGTGCAGCATCAGAGATATTATTGTTGATATAATGACTACTGTAAATCAGTACCTAGCTGATTTTTAATCATAAATTAGTTCCCAGTATCACCTGACATTTTGCAATGGTTAATGTAAATGTAATGCATATGATACTGGTCACATGACATCCCTTAGTAATCTGAATAGCGCATTTGCAATCTTTTCTTTTTAACTGAAATATTTTCATTTATTCTTTCCACATTTAGTATCTCAAAAGTTGCAACCTTAAAATCTAAGTTTTCTTCTGTGCTACTACTGTTACATGTCTAGAATTCCCTTATCAAATATATAATTATAATTGCTGTGTTTTGGCCTACATTTATATATACTATATACTATGAAGGAAAATGAATAAAGTTTCACTCCCTTGATTTACAGATTCAGGATGGCAAGCATCCTTGCAAGGATGTGTAAAGATACAGTGGGCACATGCATAAGAAGGTTACACTTGCCTTGCTTCTGGATGAACGTGTCCATGTCAGTAAACATTTAAGGATCTCAATTGCTAAACTATATGCTTTTTCATAAGTTCAGTATTTTCCAGGAGTTTTATACAGCAAAGTACAGAATATACAGAATTTGATTGGTAAATGTATTTAATAAATAAACTAACTCTAAAGCAAAGGTGATGCTTGTTTTGAAATGTCATAATGTGAAAATCTTGTTTCAAACATTCTATAAGGGAACTATATGGCAGTCAGCTATGAACGTGGAATTCTATAGCAATAACTGATGACTGGGTGTGGTATACTGAAGATTTACTCATGTCTAGTGTGGTTTAACCACGAGGGTGAAACAACAAGTTGTTACCGATAGCAACTGCCTGGAGACAGCACATGGTCCTCTATTTCCTTACTACAGAGAGACATTGAGGAGAACAAAATTATTTAACCAATAATGCCCAACAAGATGCACATTACAGGGAAATAACAGCAGTGCTAAATTTAGCACCTCAATCACGTTATTATATGTTCATGTCATGATATGTTATTTCCTGTTAAATACACCCTCAGGCCAGTACTGCACCAAGAAAACAGCAACCATAGTTGTGTAGAAATTGTAAGGCAGTTTTTTTAACAGTGCTAGAAAGTAATTTTTTTTGCATTTTTATGTTAAAAAAATTACTAATAAAGAACATGCTAATTGAGTTTTTTACATTTTACCTCTTCCTGTCACCTTACTTTCACAGAAATAGTACAGGAAATTTATGAATGCCATTTTTAAATACTTGTAATGATTCCGCAATGCAGGTGTGTCTTGGCAGTCCCTTCATTACTTATGACTGCCACGTTCATACATTAAAGCTATTCTCATGCTACCTGGTGGCTATGCCAGTCGATATTTTTATTGCGTTATACTAAGTGCTGGATTAAGTCTACCTCAGACCTTGGGCTGTCTTAAATAATGGCCTACCATACATTTATTCTGGGCCATGCATGAATGCATGTGTTCTTTTGGAGTAATTTTTCTTGATTATTTTAAATTATACAGATTGTTTATTAAAGTGACATTTGATCAAGGGTGTTTTAAATAAGTAGTCCTGTACATTTTTCCAGCAGAAGTAAAACAACATTTTAAAACTAATAATAAGCAAGTTACTGATTTCGCAACATTTCACTCATAAGCATCCATAAACTGTTGCCATTATGATCCACCAGTGACTGTACTCATCAATCGCAAGAATTGTATTGATGTGTATACCTCACGAGTCTGAATATGACAAAATAGCAGCAGTAAAATATTCCAACTTCTTTACACAAATGCATATTAGTCCTACAAAGACAGACTAATGGCTTTTAAACTTAACAAATGGCAATTATGCTTAGTTGCTGGTGGCTGTAAAGAAGATACTATAAAAATACATCACTAAAATACTACAATATTAGGACTACAATCCAGGGCTCTCAAAAAGTAGATTAATGCTTTCTTGCAATGAATAAAGCCATAATGTTGATGCAGCAGCTTTTGTTCAACAGCCCTCAATTCATACAACAATGTCAGATATCTAACTGATAAAAAGAGGCAAAAGTAAATGTAGCAAAATGTTATTTTACTAAAAGAGTATCCACAGTAAAGTCATCCAGCTTGCTTCACAAAATAACACTTTATTCCTGCAAAAATAAGGCTCATATCACAGCAGTCACTACCATTTACAGACAGTCACTTTTTTCAGAAATGCTAGATACATTTTATTTGTGTACACCATGGATGTCAAACTTTACAAAAAAAGACACAAGAAACAGTAGTTTGCAAGAAATGTCCATTTAATCCGAAATGAGTTAACCAGATGACTGCTTATTAAAAAAAATATTGTTTTGCTAGCCAACTGCCAGTGAGTTTAATAAATCTAAGTAAAGATCCCAGCAAATCATTTAAATGAAAATCAAAACAGCAGTTGCATGATGAAACTTACTGTCAAGTGAACACTAAAACACCCAGAGAACAAATCATGCAAAATGACACAATCTAACTCAGTATGAGAAGCCCTGTTTTTCTCATGTTTTCTTTTATAGGTTGATAGGCAAGTACAAAGCTAGCTGCCCTTTTGGGCCATTTTAAGTATAGCTAATTTCCCTTTTGTGAGAATAAAACTGTGTACTTTGTGTTTCTGTGGTAAACACCTTAACCATTACACCAACCTTCTAGAAACATAAGAGATACTTGACCGAGACAGTGCTCCAAAATGTGAAGTCCTACTGATGCTACACATTGTAAGTTCAGTTATCTTTTTCTTCACAACAAAAAGTACAAATTCTACATCATTAATTCTGTTTGCAGTGCAGTACAGTACTGCTATGTAAAATTTAGTATCCAACTTACTAAACCTTTGCAGAGGACACGCCTAAGCAAAAATGCAGCCATAATATGAACTGTTGGCCTATCACTATGAGACTCACTGTAATGACTATCATTAATGCCATGTATCACGCTGTGGGAGATGCTATGCCAAATTCAAAACAGTTAATAGATACTAGTAAGAGCCATTCATTTTTACCTCCTTTAAAATCCATGGTGGCCTTTAACAGATTTTCACATAGGAAGAGTCAAGACTGTGGAATAAAACAAGCTATTCATTGTATCATTCACACTGTATGTTTCTGAGAGAAATGTTTTACAGGCCACAGGGGTAGAAGTAAAAGTAACCTGAGAGTTAATATCTTTTGTTCTGGTATTTACTTTGACCCTGCTTGTGACCTTCAATGAGCATAACACTTGTGTTTTGGTTTGCTTTAATGGATGGCAGATTTATCTCTCTCTCTCTTGCTTTCTAGAGTTTATATATATATATATATATATATATATATATATATATATATATATATGGATATATAAAAATATGGATATAGATAGATATACTGTCCATAAATTTAGGGATGGTAGGCAACCAAGACCATGACCAGCAAGGTAGTGCATTGCAACTGGGTTAGCTCATTAGCAGCTCATGAGCTTGCCAGGTCACAAGTCCAAGCCAAGCTTGTTCTCACACTGGCTTGCTTATGTCTGCACACAATTGCTCACTAGCCCCATCACACAATTTGCTTACCAGGAATAATTACAAAAAAAAAAATATATATATATATATATATATATATATATATATATATATATATATATATACACATATATATATTTCAAGCTTCCATATCTGCTACTGTTCTGCACTGCAACCTTCTCCTTACCAATATTTGGCACAGTGTAGGCTTTCGCATATATGATCCCCTCCCATGATTCATCATATAGCATAGAAGTAAAAAGCCCACAGAATGATTAATCTGTGGATGAGCCTTCCCCACCAGATTCAGGAAACTGTAGCTGCTTTGTAAAGGGGTTGCTGTGGGATGCTTTTTTAAGTTTAAAAAGATCATTCCAAGGCAATGTCCATATGCTATTAAAAGAAAATATGAATGGCAAACACTTTGACTTTTAATTATTATTTTTATTTTAAAAAATGTAGGAAATGGAAGGAATTCTGTTTGCTTATCACTGTGTCCATTCATCTGGAATGTTTTCCACAGTTCCAATCGGTAAACACATGCACAGGCATACACACACACACACACACACACACACACACACACACACACACACACACACACACACACACACACATGAATACACAGAGCAAACTGCTACCAATTCTAACCACTTCCTTTCAGTTCAGAGCACCACCATACATAAATGCCAGATGGCTACAAGACATCATAGCCATCACCCACTACTTCCATATTTTCATGAGATTGGGGTATCAGATCATCTATCACTACTTCTCTTAATTCAGAGGCAATCTCCTAGCTCCTTTAATAGTCATGCATTCTTCTTTAAGCACCTCCCAACAACTTTCATGCAATCCATCCATCTCTTGGCTAGACACTCTCATCTCCTCTTGTCTTCTTTTTCATAATGTATGATTTTATTTGTTTTTTTTTTTTTTTTTTTAGAATAGCTTGATTGTTATATATAAAACATGTTCAACGTTATCAGTACCAAAAATCTGTAACACTATGTACAATGCCCATAATCTTATGTTATGGATATGGTATGATGTAGAATATTCTAAGTACTCTTATGAAATTTAATAAAACAAAGTTATACAACAAAAATCTGTAACACTGAAAGTGCAAAAGGCTGTATGATAAAACTCTGCTCTAACACCAAGCCCTAATTTTTGTCTGAACAACACTCATGATATAGCAAGCATTTTTCTAAAAAAGATGAAGGGTAAAGGTAAAGTTTAGGTGCAGGGTTAAGGTTAGCAGAAGTTACTAAGGTGGTGCAAGGGGTCAAAACCATTCCTTGTCATACATTATGAAGTATGATCTAGTTTAAGATAATGTATTGTACATTTTGGTGAAAGTATCGTGACTGCCTGTTGGAGGCAAATACCATGTATGCAGAGCATAGAACCATATATACATGTATTGACAGTATGTCATGTGTCTAGCAGTTGCCACAGCTGTGACAAGAGTACAGGGACTGATTCCTTCCACTGTCATTTGCACACTCAAAACTGAAATTTGAGTAAGTCACTTAACTAAACAGTGTTCTCAGCATGGCCTAAAAAGAGACACTTGTGTCCAGTGGCTTTACCTTGTCAACAATAAATAAAATAAATATATTGTAAGAATCAGTCATCTGCCTGTTGAAGGTTTATGGTCTGCTCTGCCCAGCATTTAAATTTCTATGCAGTCTTGATTCATTCTATACATTCCAAAAATGCATAATTTATCCTAGCACTAGTTGGCAATGGATAGATCTTCCAAAGCACCAGAACAAATTAGTATCACATGACTATCAGCCTGCACATTACTATAATAGCTCACTGCATGCCAGCATGTTGGCATTTCCAACCTCATTCGAATGAGTTTATGCCCATTTATATCACCATTTTCCATTTCCATAAGAGTCAGGCTTTAAATATATACTGTTGTTTTGTAAATTCCTATGCTATGTTTGCTTTTGCATTGAAAATATCAAAAAATCCTACTTGCATTAGTTGCTGGCTACTTACTAATACATGTATATATACAATTTCTCTGTGCAGTACATATTGTGAAAGCAGATCAGATAGACTTTGAATAAGATTTTAATAACTTTCAGCCACTATCATTAAATGTGCATGCTATTGTCTCTAAACAATATGAATGAAAATAAAGCCGCTTATATCTAATATTAGAAAAAAATATATATAATGACCCATTTTTAATGAAGCACCTTTACTTCAACTGATATGCTTTTTAAGAACAAAAGAAAAAAGTAAAATATGCATGTCTAATTTTTATTTTATTTTTAACATCATAAAGGTTTTACTGTAGAATATGATGGTTTGTAAGGTTGCAATTATAACTGGCCTTTCATAAAATATTATGAACTGTTAGCTATTAGAATCAAATCAAATATGACAGCATTGAATTAAATAGAAAATAATTCCATTTTACAACTTAAGATATTTAAATATGTATATTGACAATGAACAAGTTTAAATCAGAGTCAATAAATATGTATATTGACAATGAACAAGTTTAAATCAGAGTATAATTTATGACATAAAACAAGCACGACTGCAACTTATTGAATCAGCTGAAAGAAAAAGGCTACATAATGGAGAAAATACCTCAAACAAAGAATGGCTCAGACAGCACACTTACTGCCTCACTAGTGACTTGCTTATTGTTCCCTTTTGCTTCATAGCTGTACAAGGGCAGTACGTATTTATAACAGAAGAGTATCTGGCATATTTGGGAGTGCAGACAACACTATCACAACAGGCCTCCTTGGCAGTGACTGAAATTGTTAGCAATCTTCTATGTACATTAATATGACTCCAGTGGGTGTATAATGTTAAAGGGAATTCGTATGTTGCTATAAATGTATATGCTGAGGACTGGATTAACCCTAGTGATCCTGTTGAATAATTTAAGACTGTATCACAAGGAAAAAAATATAGAATATTCTGAGAAAATACACACAAAGCATTTTCTGGTGTATGCAAATTAAAGTTAGAAATCTGAAAACATAAAGATTAAAAACTGCAGCAGGTTCATCGCACAGCACTTCAGCCTTGAAATAAAATGTAAGCAAGTACAATGAAAACAACTTGCTTTGCTCACAGCAGGACTGCATAGATCCTCAGCATGAAACAAGACAGTGCTTTGCTTCAAGTCACAAGGAATGGTTTGGTTCAAGTCATAAGGGGTCTACTCTGTACATCTATGTTAAAAATGGTGAACTGGTGGTCCAGTAGGATGAAAACATGCAGAACTCTTTTTACCCATGATTTTGATTTTTTTTTTTTGCTTTACAAAGATAACACAAAATACTTCAAAAGGTCCTAAAAAGCAGTATCAGCAGTCAGCTTACCTTTTTGATGTCAATGGCCACTACAAAGAAGATTTTCCGAAACTGTAGTCACAATACCTACCCACAGGCTCCTTCCTGTCCTCTGTCTGTCAGCATTGATTCCCCATGCAGGAGATTTTCACATAATGTATTCATAACAAACTGATGTCAGAGTGGTGCTAGGTTGCCTTTGTCCTGTTTTGAGAGTCTAGTGGCAGTGCTCAGTGTATTACATGATCTCTTTAACATTCTCTCTATCTTCTCAGATTAAGAGGTGCCACTCCAACAATGTGCTGGGTATGGATGTGTACTGGTATTATGTCTGCAGAAACAATTAATAAAGTAAGTGTGAGAGGCATCCAGAAAATCCTAATATGCCTGAACAAAACACCAAGGGAAGCAAGTCCAAAACAAATATTTTAACAAAATACTTAAATGAGGTTTGGTAACAGACCAATTTGTCCAGGGACATCTTCAGTTGTGGCTAGATAAATATAGTAGCAGGAATTAAGAGGATGGGGGGAGGATAGGGTAAAATGGGAATGAGGGATGACTAGAAGGAAGTTTGGTAAGGGTAGGGAGGGGCTTAAAGGGTTTTAGGTAGTGTAACTGGTGTAGGAATCACATTTTTGGTGTGAACTTGCTACTGTAAGGATCATGTTTGTGACGACCTCTGGATAGTGGGAATAGGTAGGGATTGGCTTAATTTTGTTAAGAGTGTAAATTGACTTATTAGTACTGGTGTTTTTTTTTTCTCTCTCTCTCTTGGGGGAGGTTTTCATTGCTGGGTATAGTTGCTGCTTGAGTAACAAACATTTTCTTACAGTGGTTTGGGGGGGTAAGGGGTCTGGGAATTCATGTGGAGAAATGATGTATTTTCGCAGACTTTCTGGATAGTTTTTGTCTTGGAGTCAGCCTCTTCCAGTAATGCAAGGTGGTTGGTGGTTGTTCTACTGTCCATCTTTATCCCCATGTTGTTTAATGGTTATCATTTATTAGGCTCTGTTGGAGCCAGAATTCCCTTATGTTTTGGTGGTGAGGAAATTTCTTTTTTTTTTTTTTTTGTGGTTGAAGGTAGGGTTTATGAAGCAGAGATTTTTCCAGTAGATTTGATGCAATTTTGAGTAGTTAAAGCAGAACATGGGAATACTGATGGATCGTTTGCTTCATTATTTTATTTTATTTTTTTATGTTCTATTTCATCTTGGGAATGAATTGGAGGGGGAACAGTTAGCATACAGCTCTACATACCTCTATAAGGCGAAATATCACTCTGTTCAGTATGCAGACGGTAAAGGGTTAAGTGTTTCAGCATTTTCTGTAGATGCATGTGGTATGGAGGTGTGTGTGAGTGGTGAGGTGTATGTGTGATCCTGCCTCGCAATTCAGGCAGCCAAATGGTCAGAATTTCAGTAGACAACCAATATAAAGTAAATGTGAATTGCTTGGTAATAGGTATAATGTCTTAAACAAGGGGGAGGGTTGAGGTCCCAGCTATTGAGTGTCAAGCAAGAAAGGGTAGCAACTGGCTGTTTAGAGCTTGATCGCTCATACTTTTTAATTGTGCAGCTCTCTGTAAACTGGCCAGATTTTGCCTCATGTGTTAAGGTCTGTTTTTCTTAAAGATATGGTTGCTAGCAATTAGTGGCAAATTATTAAGGACTGAACTTAGAAAATAATGACAGACATTGGAGTTTGACAGACATTTGAGTGGCAAACTTCATACCCTTCAGAAAATTCAGACTACAGTGCAACCTGTTATTCAATCAACTTTCTAAGCTTGTGTGGGCAGTATTAAAAAAAAAAAAAGAGTAAAATAAAAATGTCAGTAGTTCGAGTTTTGGACCTGGCACCCTTCAGAGGTTGCATGCGGGGGCTGTTGTTCTATCTGTTTTCCAGGTTTATGAGAGCAGTGTTTAAAACGGTCCATTTGCTTTGAGTGGGTATAGCACCAGTCATTTCTCTGCTTTGATTTGCAGGGCTGGTTATACAGTACATGTTTTTCCTTTCTCTGGGTGGGGTTGCAGGCAGAGATTAATGGCCGTTGGCGTACATGCACATAGCATGGTCAACAGTTGAGGGGGCAGTATGTTGTGCTGCTTTTCTCTTTGGCAGCAGTTTATATAAAAAAAATAAATAAATAAGTAAATAAGCTTTGTTCATTCAGTTTGGTGTTGCTGCCAGCATGCTTTTCAACAGTGCATGTTAGGGCTGTTAGTCAGGTATGTGAAGTGACTTCTTAGCTTACCTGTGGGTGGTTTTGTTGTCTTATGAGTTGGTGATGCTGATAACTAACAACTATTCAGGGTCAGCTGTGGAATGTGTGGGGATGCTTGTGTTGGGAATTTGCAGGCATAATGTGGGCAATGTTGAAGACAAATACCGAGACAGTTCAGTCATAGCAGGAGCAACAGGTTTTATTTAGATACATTATCAGTGCATGTAACTCCATAAGTGTTGACAAGTACGACTTCTCTGACTTATGCCTGTTTAGTGCCAGGATAGGCTGTAGGTATTGAGGTAGCTGTGATCTTCCCTAATTTACTGAATTTTTTCGTAAAATTAAATTCATTTAAGAGATTAACTGTGTGAGGCGGCCTGGACTGGTACCTGGTGATATTCTAGCGCAAAGCAATAAATAAATAAGAAAATGCTTCATCTTTCTGGCTCTTTTGTATGATTTAAGGCTCTGAAGCGAAGTGGTATCTATAACTCTAATAGTGTGGCAACGTGGGTATGAGAGGAGAACAAAAATGAATACATGTGGGAGGGTGAAGCAGTGTACCTACAATTCTGTGGGTATTCCAACAATGTTATTAACACCCTTTCTCTTTATGACAGCAGGCCAAATGAAGGTGTGGATTGCCATTAGGCCAGGCAATTGCCAGATAATTAGTAGTCCAAGTTTCCCATTTGTAACAGTAAACATGACAATCTCCTGGTTATTTTGTTCAGCTAGTAAAATATATGATAATTCCCTGGTAATACTTGATAAATGCTAAATAACCACTCCCAAAAGGAAAAATAAAAGAAACACTTTAACTAGTGCGTAGTGCATGAATCTCCCTGGTGAGGGGGGTTTCCTGATAATGCATGCTGACATGGAGGCAGTTGATTCCTGGTAAGAAGTTTGATGGGTATTTGGACACTGGTTTCACTTGTTGTTGTTTGAGGTATAAGCTTCATAGTTGTAAACATGGGCTAGCATGTGATATGGTGCATAGTTCTGGCAAGTAAGCCTTTTGTTCTAAAATCGGAAACTTCAATGTTTGCTTGGCTTGTTCAGTTTTCTGCCACTCAGTGGCCTTCTGTAAGGGGAATGGAGTGTTGCCACAGCTGTGGTTTTTGCCAGAGGAGGGTGAGAGTGTGTGTATTGGGGGTTGTGACTCTCCCCTAAAGAGTGACAGTCAGGCACATGTGTTGTGCAGCATTAATGGCCATGGGGAAGGATTATTGCAGGCATTGCTTCAGAGTCCAGAAACACTAGCATAAGAGCAACCTAGTTACTTATTATGGCCACACATCTCAGCTGTCCATCTTTTTGCAGAATGCTCAGATATTTGCAACATGGCAGGATGTCACTGACTTGCTGCTTGGACCTGTGGCATTGCTGATGGGGGCAGGATGAGGAAATTATGCATTCACCCTTTCACGGGCTTTAAGGTGGCAGAGTTACGTGCAGGCACATGTGTGGTAGGCTCCGTACAGTTTTTACTTGCGTATCACAGAACCCCAAAAAAATAACAGTTAACAGAGCAATTTGAGAAGTTAACTTGTTAATTATGTAAATTTCCATGTAATGGTTTGCTATTTATTTATACCTATTTAACTTTTCAGTAACAAAACTAAGCTGGCCATCCCCATATATCCACAGTAACTAAATGGTAAGATTTACGGCCGTGAGTGAAGTAGGTAAATGGTTCTAATGCACAGACAGGCTACTCAGCTTTAGATCAGTGCTAAGGTCTCTATAGAGTAGGACTGCAAAGATAGCTAAAATAGGTGGGAATAAAGGACGGGAGATGTAACAGTTAAGCATTTAAAGTTGAATTGATTTGGGTTGGCTAGTCCCAGGGAGATGCAGTTTGGGAGGTGTGCCTTCTCTTGCAGTTGGTGGGTGGTGAGAGTTTGGAAGAGGTGCTTGTAGTATACTGGGGCACAGATTTTCATAGGATGTCCAGATTTTATAGTTGGGTGGTTTGGATGATTGGATTAAGGAAATTGATGGCCATTCACTACACGTCCTCTGCCTTTGAAGTCTGCCATTTACTATAGGTTAGTTGCATCACTGGATGTGGGGTATGCATAGAATGTCTAGATTTGGCCTCATTTGGTCTGTTTCTCCTTTCACTGTGGTCCTTCAGTGAATTAGCGGCAGAACCTTAAGCCCAAAGTTAGAAATGCTGTCATGAGTTATAGTTCTGGTCAGATATTCTCTTCTAGGATGTAGTTATGACTGGCTTCCAGTTTTGTGTCTGTTTGCAGGATGCGGACAGTGGCATTTCACCAGACATGGCAGAATGGGTAGATTTCTTCCTCTCTCATGTTCGGGTCAGTTCCTTAAACTGGGAGAGTTCTCAGCTGAGTTCCCAGACTTGACAGGAAGCTTACTTCAGATGTTAAATGGGAGGCATAGTGGTAATAAGGGTCTATGTGTGTTTCTCCCTTGTGGGACTGAGTGGTTGCGTGAAGATCGTGGTTGTATTTGGGGGCGGGTATCTTCACTATGTGCATACTTATTACCTAAGGTACTGTGTAGGTTTGGTAATGTTATGGGGGAGTTATGAATGGTGAATCCCCCCTTTTTTGTGACAGATGCTGCCACAGGTTCTGTAATTGGCTGTATTGGCAGAAGTATGGACTGGTTTAATTTTCTTTACCCTGATTACTTGGTAGTAATTCTATCAAGGAAGCTCATATGATGGTCAAAGTGTGGTACTTCTAATTACAGAATATGCCTTCTAATGGAACGATTTTTGTTTTATTTACTATTTATTGTTTATATCGTTAATGTGGGATGTGTGAGGAATCTTTATGTGGAACTTTGTTAAAGAGTCTTAAGATTCATTGTGGTGTCTCATCCTAGACTGGTGAGCACATTTTATGCAGCCAACGAATGAGATAAACTCTTGACGGTGCTTAATGTTAAGAAGTTTTGATTTATGCATGTGCAGAGGATCTACAGTTTATTTTCTTTTGCAGATCACAATGAGGACACAGATGGGGAAGTGTGAAGTGGGCATCAGTCAGTGGTCTGAAGTAAGTGGAGTTTCAAAGGTGGCATTTTCTGGGAGATTTAGTTGTTCCACAAGTAAGCCCTGTTACTGTCACATACAAGGTTAAGGCTTGAGTGAGTTTCATTCGTAACATTTGGCTTATGTTTTGGGCTGATAGGAATGTTTTGGTACATGCATGACGTCAGTGTAGGTAGGATATGTGGGGGAATTGTGTGCAACATTTACACTGAATTTAAAAAACTTATGTGAGCCATCGGTTCAGGATTCCTTGCAGATGTAGGTTTTGCTTGACAATCTTACCGGATGCAAAGGTAACAAAGGGAAGGAAAGGTTTGAATGAGACGTCTAGGACAATCAGTGGAGTAGGGACATTTAGTTGTTGGGTTCTTGAGTCCGCATGTCGCCCAGCTACTTGAATAGTTGTCATGAGGTTTACTGAAGGGGTTCATTGCTTAGCAGTCTGGTTCGCTTTTGATTATTTTGGTGGGATGGCCTATGGCAACTGGAAAAGGAGATTAGTTGAGAATTTTGTTGCTGCGCATAATAGGTGAGTTTTCAGGAAGTAATTCATCGGAGACTCAGGAAAAGGAGTATACTTCTACTGTACAGTTTTTTCCAGGATGTGTGAATTTTGGTTTTATATCTTGGCCCATTTTTCATAAAATGCTAGTTTTCTACCAATACTGTCAAATCATTAAGATTTGGAGTTACAGATTTCCTTCAGTAAATTCATGTTACTGTAAGTCTGTTTTATCTTTCTAAGCTTGTGATAGCGATATTTTAAATTATTCCTATTGGCATGGTGGTAGGTGGCATTACAGCCCCTTGCAGTCTTTGTGGCACATTAATAAGGTGGCGAGGTGGGAATAATTTTGACGTTATGGTTGGAAGGATAACAGAAGACTGGTGATTTAAGGTGGTGATTTCAAGCTAAGGGTGTTGTGTGGTCTACTGTGGTTATTTTGGCTTTGGGGAAAGGCGTATCAGTTAAGTGCCTCTGCATGGTTTCAAGTGGCAGTGGGCTTAGTGTTTGGTTGTCTAGTCGGCTGGTGATGGCCCAATAATCATTAGGAAGTTTTTATTGGTATGGTATTTGGGTAACTGAATATTTCATTCATATACACTGGGTACGCTAGGTTAAGAGGTTTTGTTTGTTACTTTAGCATTTGAGAGGGATCAGTAGTTTGCTTTCAGCTGTTAGGCAACTGGCTAATTTGTATTTATGTGATAGGGATTTAAGAGGTGATGGCATGGATACAGTTTGGTTATGCAGGATGGGGACACCAAATGATGTTTGGCTTAATGCCTTTTAATGATGGTTAGGTTGTTGGAAGTTTGGTTGGAGAGAGGGGGAACAGCCTGGTCAGGTTGGTGGGCGGAGAAGAGGGGTAGGCTTGCCCTCTTCTGTTCCCCCTCTGGTGTTGGATGTTCAGTTCAATGAGTTGGGAAAGGAAGGTGAGTGGTTCGACTTTGCTTGATAAGTAAATAAGCAAGTAGAGGTAAGCTGCTTATTTGGTTGGACGTGTAATTCAATATACGGTAGCTGAACTCAGTAGTGGTATGCTGCTTCATAAGTAAGCGAGTGGAGGTATGGATGCTGCTTACTGGTCAGGATGAGTGGGGTCATGCTGTCCAATTTTAAAAAATTTACATGGATGTTATCCTCACCTATATCTTGTGTTGGTTGTAATTAATAAATATTTGTTAACAATCATGTCTGTGGAAGTTTAATAAAGGTCGTTAAATGCCATTTGGTGTGATATGTTTATTGAAGAGGACCGGGACAAAAAATGCTCATGAATATTTTACAATAATGTAAGTAGGATGAAGTGATAGTTACATTATTGCGAAGCTTATGTTACTAAATTTTTTGTGTTTTAGTTAAGGTTTTTGTTTTGGGCCTACTTTGTTTGGCCTAAACTGGAGTGTATGAAAGTCGCTTAGATGACAAAATGTGTTACTTCTGCAGGCAATATATTTGCATCATTCTCAATTACTGCATTTACAGTTGTCTTCAGGGTTCTCTTTCTTTTGTTTCTCTGATAAATATTCCTCAGTGGTGAAACTGCTTCTGCACAATCAGCATGGTTT